>NW_010357101.1:283484-295017 GCF_000414095.1 Morus notabilis
TCTTTTACTGCAATATTGTCATATTGATATATTGTCGATTTTAGATAACTTGTAATAATAATATTTCCGGAGTCAACATAGAGATTTAATCTATTCAGTTCTTTTATTTTGTGAATCAAAACTGAAATTGGTGAACGAAGCATTAGGGATTCTCGACACCTTACTGTTTTCTTCAACAAAAATCTCAAAAACTCTCATTTTTCCTTAATTCAATTTTCTCTAACGCTCTTATTCTATTAGTCTTTCTTGTTATTTTATTATCTCTCTTTGGATACGACCGCCCTTCTGTGCTACAATTGACCGCTTGTGAATATCACTTTTGGGCGTTAATTAGCTGGCATCGCAAGCGTGGGACCCACGCCAAAGAGAGCTTGGACACGCTGGAGATCGCGCGGAGGAAGAGCGAGAGCGTCTGCCCTGGGATGTTTGCGTGCTGGTGACGCGTGCGAGGTGGAGTGGGGAAGGCAGGAGAGCTGGGGCCCACACGGAAATCGACTTATGGCTTCGGCTCACGCGCCTCCCTCTCTAAATGGCTTAGATTGGTTGAAAATATGGCTTTCATGGCTTCTTCTTTTGTAGCTTTTTCTACTGCTTTTATATGTAAATAATTAAGTAAAAACTAGACAAATTTCAATTAAAAATATTATGAATAAAAATAATAGAATTGTTTAATTAAAGCTTAAATATTTTAATATTATATAAATCAAAAGCAGTATTTATGGTGCATTTTCATGCACTTATCATGAAGCACTAGCTAAATTTCTAACTAGTGTCGAATTACCTCTTTCTTTTGCAGATGATGCGGCGTTCGAAGAATTCATACAAACGGCCTTCTGCCCACAATTTAAACGGGTAAATAGAAACACAACTCATTCTGATTGCATGAAAGTGTTTTATGTAATGAGACAATCTCTAGTTGATAATTTTAGATCTTTTAATGCTACTGTATCTTGTACTTCTGATCTATGGGAGAGGTGCAATAAAACTGGATATTTATGTGTCACGGCGCATTATGTTGACGATGAATGAGTTTTACAAAAGAGAATAATAGGTTTTTATTTATGTCCATATCCTCATAACGCAAATGCTATTTTTGGAACAATAATGGAAATTTTTGAATTTTACGGGATAAAATATAAAGTTTTAAATATTACTTTTGATAATGTGTCAAATAAAGTTTCAAACAATATTGCATGAACAGTCAGATGCGCCTAAGAAAGTTCTCAACTGACGTGAGACATAGGTGGAACTCCACCTATTTAATGTTGAAGGATGCACTCCCATATCAATAGCTCATCACAACGCATGTAAACAGTAAGAAGATCAGCTTTTAATTTTTGATACAGATTGGCAGATTGGTGAGTATTTTTTTTAAATTTTTAGAAGTTTCAACAATGCTATTGAATTACTTTCCGGAGTTTATTATCATACTGCACATTTAGTTTTAAATTAACTATTTAATATTTCAGAAACATTTGCTTATTATAGGGATACTTAACTTTTTAGAAACATAGTTAAGCTAGTTTCATGTTGTCCTATGTTATATGCATTAGCAATTATTTTAGATCCTAGGTGCGGAGTAGATGGGACTGAATCTTTTATGACTGCTACAGTAGAAAATTTAAGTATTGATATGCTACTAACTATTACTGACACTAGAAAAATATTAGAAAAGTTATTTGGTTTGTATGAAGCAAAATACAGCACAGGTCAAAAAGAATAGGGAACTTTGACGTCAACTAGCAGTTCGGGGTCTAAAGACTCGTCGTGGAGTTTCTTGAAAAAGAAAGAGAAAACGACAGGATCATCATCAACACAAGCGTCTACTGAACTGGTAAAATATTTTGAAGTAAATTTTGTAATCGATGACGACAAACTGGACATCTTACAGTGGTGGAAGAGCAAGACCGATCGTTTTCCAACACTGTTCGTAATAGCTGGTGACATTCTGACAACTCCAGTGTCAATGGTAGCATCGGAGCAAGCATTTAGTGCAAGCAACCGAATTCTTGACGAGAAGAGAAGCATAATGCATCCAGATATCTTGGAGGGACTAATGTGCATTAAAAACTGAGAAGATGCCAGAAGACGAAAACAACAATATACGGATAATTCAATGCAAGACTATTTTTCTAACTTAGAAATACCATAATCTTCTAGAATCACTTAGGTTTTGTAATTTACTTATCCTAGAATTACTGCACTCTTTTTTCCTTTGCTAAGGTTTTGAATCGATTCCCCCACGGGTTTTACTTGGCAATATTTTTAACGAGGCAGTCATTTATGTGTACTTATTGATATTATCTCAATTCAATAAAATCACATCTTTTGGGGGCATATTATATATTTTTGTATTAAATATTGCAAAAAAAAATTACAAAGGCCAGGGCCGGCCCATGATGGGCCTGGGCCCAAGCCTGGCCCTGGCCTATATGAACTAAGGCCACGGGCCAGTTCTGTGCCTAAGAGTTTCTCCTTAGACCCGGCCCTAGCACAACCCTGCACTATGCAGGGTCATGCCAAACACAGCCCAGGCCTGTCATGGGCCTGGGGTCGGGTGAGCCGTGCCGGCCTGACACGACACGTTTGAAACCTCTACTTAAAACCGCCATGTAATTACTAATACGTATAAATTATGAAATATCAATCAATGTGATGATTGTTTTAATATTAATGACCTTTTCTATAGCTTAAAAATACAGAACATTGATAACAGTTGTCTTTAAAGCATAGTAAAAACATACAAGAAAATTTGTTTCACGTTTTTTATTTTATTATTTTAGCATTTTCAACAAATATCTAATAATGATCATCAAACTATTCGTCACTCATTCGCTTTAAACTGTCCCGCTCACCATTTAGAATAGGCGGTCTTGGTTTGGGTTTTTTCCAAACCACCCTTTTATAAAACCGCACCATCACGCCTGAAAATCGTCAAAGCGTCAACTTGTGGACCTCTAATGGGCTCACTCTTCAGCTTAGCCTTTCAAGTAATTTTTTTAAGAAAAAAAATTGTTGAACTTATTCTTAAAATATATGGGTCTTATTTTTTTACTATTTACTCTTGATTAATTAGTACTATGTTGATTAATATAGTTATTTGACTAAAAATGATATTAATCAATAGTAAAGAGTAAAAATCTAGACTCATGTATCTAAGAGGTATTTGTCACATTTTTCTTAAAAAATATATCTTCTTGTTTATTTCAATGTCGAGATAAAAACATCTTGTTAGTATTCTGTGTTTTTAACAATATTAAAATAATACATTCACCTTTAAAGAAACTTTATTTTTACACCATAAAACTGATTTTTGGGACACAAAATTTTTTTCTACCCTTTAATTAACAACAAAGTGATAATATACACTTGATTAATACAAGGGACACGCATGAACGATTAAGTAACGAAATCGGTGGTGGATGTAGCACCGTGTCCGTGTGTATGTTTACACACGTTTGTCCTTTTGCTTGATTAGGACTTATTATAAAATGGAAATTTCAACCCTTACAATACCAATTATTTTCAATTAAAAACTTGTACTTAATAATAAAAAGAATATTAAATGCAGATTCTATTTCAGATTCTATTTTATATGCTAATTTAATTTTTTAACACGTGTCATTTTCATTTTTTTCTAACAAACAAACGTAATAATAAGTCATTCATGTTACATCTACCTACAAGAATGCCATTCTTTTGTTTTGGTTCTCGAATCTACACATTCTCAGCAGAAGAAGAAGAAGAGTGAAAAAAAAAAATGGTGGAGGGGTTTGCCTCTTCGTGAGCCATTGTTGGTGTTGCGATTCTCTTGATGAACATCAATCTCGGCCTAAACTTGGACATATATGCCACATCCTTCTTGTACACGAGTAAAATCAACGCCAATGAAATTCCCCAATAATTCCCCAACATCCTTGTTGGGTATTTCTGTAATGAATCCAAGCTTTTTTTTTTTTTTCCCCTTATGTTGAAATGTGTAAATTCGTTAATTTGGGAGCTAAAACAAAGGAATAACACTCTCGTAATTGTTGGGATTTATTTCTAAATTTGTGTATTGATTGTAATCGGACTTGATTAGCATTATTTGGAGAATGTTTTGCTAGGATGATTGCGTTTGAAAATGTCTATGCGGCTGACAAGTTTCTTTTGGCAGGTTTCAAAAAATTCAAAAACTTGTTTTAGTTTATATTTTTCTAAGTAACTATTGATTCAAAGATGAAAAATTGATTTGATTGATTCTTGATTGAGATTTCATAGCTAGATGATCTTCCTATGTCACCTAAGAACGTGTCCAGGTTCATTTATCAGTTTTGGAAAGATTTCAAAATTAAAGAAAATTGATTCGTCTGGTTTTGAAAAAGTTGACCGTAACAGCTATGTTGCAGTTTTGTTGCAACCAGGATCTGCAACAGATTTGGTTCAGCGAATTAATTGAGGATGTGTCAAACTATTCACAACTTGCTTATTTATTGAAAGTGTCCCTTAAGTCTTTGTACGCATTTTGATGAGTTTTTGCTGGGTTGTGAGACATAGGTGAGCACTTATATTGAGAGAGATGATTTGAGTATTTTTCGGGAGAAAAACTTAGTTGGAGGGATTCCAATGTTAAAAGTCGAGGGGATCTCACTGTTTAAGTCCATTGGAAAATTGCAAGTTCATAGGCGTCTTCTTAGAGAGGAAGTCTCGGGTAGATTAAGTCCAATTAAATTGTAAAAGTGTTCTTAGTGGATTGTTCATCATCTAGGCGTGGCCTTGCGGAGTAGAGTGTTACCGAATCGCGATACCATTTCTCTCGTGTTCTTTTATTTTATGTTTCTGTATTATTCATATTGTTTTATAAAGTGTTAAAAGACTAAAACCAGTACTAACAGTATTGTTTGAGAAAGTGAGAATAATACGTGTCAAAAATTTAAACTAACATGTAATAGAGTATGAAATAGAGTATGCATTTAAGATATCGCTATACTCTTTTTTCTTTTTTTAACTTGAAAATGTTATTGTCAAATATATCATCCGCATTCCTTTTTTAACTTATATCATGCCCATTCTAATTAATACGATGAATGAACTTAGCCTACCAACTTTTTTTTTGGAAAAAAAACGTGACAAAAGTACAAAACTAAAGAACCTTTTGGAAAACAATAAATAAATAATTATTAGACCATGTTGAAAAGGTTATGTTTTCACTCGTAGTTGTCACGCATTTACCAGTACAATTATAATTAGCAGTTGTCTTTTAAAGCAAAGTAAAAACAGTTGTCTTTAAAGCAAAGTAAAAACAGTTGTCTTTAAAGCACATTGATAACAGTTGTCTTTTTTTGGAATACACCACATTGATAACAGTTGTCTTTAAAACATAGTAAAAACATACAAGAAAATTTGTTTCACGTTTTTTATTTTATTATTTTAACATTTTTTAACAAATATCTAATAATGATCATCAAACCATTCGTCACTCATTCACTTTAAACTGTCCCGCTCACCATTTAGATTTGGCGGTCTTGATTTGGGTTTTTTTCAAACCACCCTTTTGTAAAACCACACTATCACGCCTGAAAATCGTCAAAGCGTCGACTTGTGGACCACTAACGGGCTCACTCTTCAGCTTAGCCTTTCAAGTAATTTTTTTCAGAAAAAAATTATTGAGTTTATCCTTAAAATACATGGGTCTTATTTTTTTACTATTTATTCTTGATTAATTAGTACTATGTTGATTAATATAGTTATTTGACTAAAAATGATATTAATCAAGAGTAAAAAGTAAAAATCTAGACTCATATATCTAAAAGGTATTTGTCACCTTTTTCTTAAAAAATATATCTTCTTGTTTATTTCATTGTTGAGATAAAAACATCTTGTTAGTACTCTGTGTTTTTAACAATATTAAAATAATACATTCACCTTTAAAGAAACGTTATTTTTGCACCATAAAACAGATTTTTGGGACACAAAATTTTTTTCTACCCTTTAATTAACAACAAAGTGATAATTTAAAAAATTCCTAAAAATACTTTAAAGCATTTAAAAATTAAAAATTTATAACAAGTTAAAATGTTTTTAAAAAATATTTTAAAAATTATTATTTTCTATTTAATTAATGAAAAGGGTACTTTGGACAATTTACCCCTTAAAAATCAATCTTACTGTATCGAAAAAACTTTTTTTAATGGTTTTAATATTATTAAAAATACACGATATCAGCGAGATTTCTCACTTTAACAAAGTGTACGAAATGATTTTCTCCCTTAATTATTTAATTTTAGAGATGGCTTAACTATATTCATCTTAAAGTTCTGTTAGAAAAATGGGTTAGATAGCGTAAGTTTTAGATTTATGACAATTCTTTTATGATTTAGATTTATGTTTTGTTTTTATTCTTTATTTAGTTCAGTTGTATATCACAAATCGAAATCACAATAATCAATATACATCACATAAATTCGAATGTAAAAGTCCTCTCAAAAAATGTATGTAAAGTTATTTTGTGGACATTCTGTCACGCCCCCAAACCGGGGTTAGTGACGTGGAGGCTCGTTTAGAAACTTAAACCTGTTTGAGAGAATGATTAGCAAATATTTTAATTTCTTTCAAATCCAAAACATCCAGGTATTTTCAAACGAGCCCCTTTTTTTTCAAGAGGAATTAAATTTCAAGAAAGGTGGCGGAATTTCCAACCAAACCAGTTTAAAATCACGTCCCTGGTATCAAGTCAAGAATTCCCACAGGTGTTTAGCATACATGAATATAAACAAAAGTGAATGAGACATCAACCGCAGTCTAGTAATATTTAAGTCTACAATCCATAATCTGTTATACATGCCTTGAAATAAAAGATAAGAGAAAAGACAACTCTTCACTTTCCGAGGTCAAGTCCATGTCACCGGTAGTAGCTACCTACTCCGCACTACTCCTCGCGTCGCCTTGAGGGGTTTAATACATTTGAAAACAAGAAAGGTGAGCGAAAGGCCCAGTAGGATATAATTTTATAAAGCATTTAAAATAAAGGTACTCACGGTCTGAAGATATACACCCGGAACCGGTCATCCCTTTTTAGAAAAGTAATTACTCACATAGTAAAAAATATCTGTATAATGAAAGTGTGCAGCTCATCATACCACTAAACAAGAAGCGGTAAAAATGTCTGTCAAATGAAAAGTGCAGAGCCATTGTTCCACTAAACAAGAAGTGGATCCGTACGGGTTTTGGGACCTGCCCCCAAGGATGCGATTCCCACATCCCGATCTCTATGGCCACCATGCGTTGTATCATTCCTTAAATATTTCAGTTTAAGAAATGATACTCTTTAAAATCTTAAAGTAAGGCTAACAAGGATATGCACAAGAATATCCTACCTGTTGGATATCAAACCTGTGGCTGTCTTCACGTAGCCCTAGCTCCGCTTGCCTTCGAGGCTCCAATTCCAATCGTGCCACTAACTTTCCCCATCAAAATGAACAATTTAGAGTTTGATCTTTCTCACCAAACATTCTCGTTTAATTAGATGCAATTGTATCATATTAGTGTGCCATAGTCAAAATCAATGTTCATAAACAATTCTTAATTCAAATCATGATTCTTTGACAATGAAGATTTTTTCCGGAGAATCGAATGGAAAATAAGGATTCATGTGGCTAATCCACTCATTTTGAGTTCTCAAATGAGGTTAGGTCAATCCCACATCGAGTTTCGGGGTCAAAACAGGGTTTTAGGACTGTTTAAGGTCGGTTTCAGTGGGAACCAGTCAACCGGTCCAAATAAGGATTCATGTGGCTACTCCGCTCATGCTCTTCCCAAGTCTTTGAATAAACCAGGATGTCATCAATGAAGACTATCACAAACTGGTCCAAATATGGGCGGAAGACTCGATTCATCAAATCCATAAAAGCGGCGGGAGCATTCATCAATCCAAAAGGCATTACTAAGAACTCATAATGCCCATAGCGAGTCCTGAAAGCTGTTTTTAGGATATCATCTTCCCTAATCTTCAACTGATGATTCCCGGATTTCAAATCGATTTTTGAGTAATACCGTGATCCTCCCAGCTAATCGAACAACTCATCGATCCTCGGCAATGGGTACTTGTTCTTCACGGTGATCCTATTCAATTGTCAGTAGTCTATGCACAACCGAAGGGATCTGTCATGCTTTTTTGCAAACAAGACAGGCGCACCCTACGAGGAAGTGATGTTCCTTATGAATCCCTTTTCTGCCAACTCTCCGAGCTGTTTCCTTAGCTCTTTCATTTCCGCGGGCGCCATTCGATACGAAGCAATAGAAATCAGAGCCGTTTCCAAAAGTAAGTCGATGCAAAACTTGATCTCTCGGTCAGGCGGTAAACCAGGCAACTCATCAGGGAATACATCCGCATATTCATCGACCATGGGGACCTCAACATTCTCCCCGGCAATACCGGATTTAACTTCTAATGCCGAAAGGAATGAGAAATAAGCTAGATTCTGCTGTCCTCCGACGCTATGCCTCAGTAGTTGTTCTTCTGTAACTGGGTTAACACCTTCCTGATACGTTACTATCGTGCCAGAACCGGTAGTCAAGGTAACTCTCATACGGTGGCAATCAACAATCGCCCCATATCTTGACAACCAATCCATTCCAAACACTACATCAAACTGATTCATGGGAAGGATTATCATATCTGCCTTTAATTTCTCACTTCCAATCGTGATCACACACGACCTACATATACTAGTCACCTCCACACATCCCAATGGAGAACTTATAAACATTAAAGTCTCTAAGTCATCGGGTTTCAAACCGAAAATTTTCATAAAATAAGTGAAAACAAAAGAGTGCGTAGCACTAGTGTCGAACAAAACTCGTATAAAAGAGTGAGAGATAGGTATCATACCCTCAACGACTGGGTTTCTGGCATGAGCTCCAGAACTTCCCCCGGCCATGGTATGCATCTGCCCCGGTGCTTTCTCTTTTCTTCTCTCGTTGTTGTTAGGTCTCTGATTTCTAGGCCTGTACTGTTATTGTGGTGGGGTAGACTGTACTGATACGGAAGCCTGTGGCCGGAAATAAGAGTAGTTCGGCGGACAGAAGATCGGTGCAGGAGGAATTGGCATCTGTGCAGGCAACTGGGGCTGATAGAAATGTGTGAACTGTGGAAGTCTGTCTTGACTAGAAGCAATACCCCTTTGATTCTGCGGTGATTGCTGGGTCTATTGGTTCACCTGTTGGCCCCTAATAGGACAGTTCCTTTTGATATGCCCTAGCTCCCCACAATGGTGGCACTTGAAGCTATAGGGTCCACTCTTCCCACTTCCCGAAGAGCCACTACTACCACTAGGCACTCCCCTACTACCTTGCCCCTGATCACGGCTTTTTCGGTTACTCCTTTGGGGTCCTTCTGAAGTTCTTCCTGAAGCTTCTCGATCCTGGAGGAAGGCGATGTGCTATTGTTCAACAGAGATGGCCGCTGCAACCAAGTCACTATAGACTCGATGCCTTAAAGCTACCACTAATTTCCGGATCACACCCTTAAGACCTTTCTCGAACTTTAGGCACTTCATGCGCTCCGATTCAATCAAGGAAGGAGCAAGATGTGATAGCTCATTGATCGGTGCGAAAATATCACTTAATTTCTACTCGCAAGTGCACGAGGTCGACAAGTAATAAAGTAGTGAGTGAGTGAGTGTCCCACGAGGATTGTGTTCTTAAAGTCTAGCTAAGTATCACAACTAGAATAACCCAGTTTTATCTAGACAAGTCCAATCATGAGAATGAGATCAATCAAAACAAAAATAAAATGCTAAACTAATTAGACGAGCAAATTAAACAATGGAGGAAACTTTTGGGATCGAAGGGGGCTCTAGTGATAAGGTAGCTAGGGTCCTTGATTTCACCTTGCCTAATTATTCTAATCCTTTTTAATGCTATTGATTTCCCTCAAGCCAAACATTAATCATGAATTTCCTAAAATAATCCAACTCCCTCTCTCGAGTGCCGAGTCAAATATATGCAAAATCACCTAATTAATATCCCTATTAATTAAGTTAATTGTGCATTCATTAAGCTCTAATTCATTTGTGATTACCTAGCTCATATTCATCTCTCAATTCCAATAATCACTAGGCTGTGTTCAACAAATCCCAACATGTGCAAGTGACTCTCTCAAGCCTAAATCCACATATCTAAATCTTCTAATCAATCTTTCAATTTATTAAAGCATTAAGCAAAGAAGAGCACAAATGTTTAGGCATGAAAAACATCAAATAGCATCAAATATTCATAGCATAATCATAGCAAGGTTACATCAAGTCCCCTAGCATAAGAATCTAGCAACCCATCAATGTAAACTCAAATATATTCAAGATTAAACAAATATGAAAATACATGATAAATCCACAAAAATAGAGAAAATACTAAGTCTAAGAACAAGAGAAAGGGAGAGGAAGAAAAATAAAACTCAGTGTAGTCCAGCTTCCAATCTCCAAGAGCTTCCTCTGATTCCCCAGAAAAACCAGGGTTTTCCCCTCTCTGTCTGCTGCCCCAAAAACTAAGGTTTTTCCTTTGTCTATGTTCTCTCCAAAACTCCCCACTACTATCTGTGTGTCTCCCCTTTTTACCCGGCCAAATTCTATATGCCCCGAAAATGGCCTAAGCTAGCCAGAGCCCTCAGAGCGCGCGGCCGAGCGCATGGGTTGGAGGAACAGCGCGCGGACGCGCGCTTGAAGTTGGAGGAACGCGCCTAGCGCGCGGGTGCACGCCTCAAGTCGCGCGGGTGCGCTGGGGGGGCCAGGGCGCTAGCGCGCACTGGTTCCCTGATGTGGGCGGGTGAGCGCGCGCTGGTTTCGGGCTCTTTTTGACTTTTTCTTCCAAGTGATCCAATTCTTCTTTGTTTACCTGAATCACTCACAAAAATATTAAAACAACCTAAAAACTTGAAGATACAAGCAATTATTCAATTTTAGGACATTAAATAAATGAGTTAAAACTCACTCATCACTCATTGAACCTAGCTTCTGTAGGGGTGTAAGTAGGCCGGGTAGGCTCGGGTTGGGCCTAAAATTTTGGCCTAGCCATCACATTCGGGGTGAGGGAAATTTGGGCCGCAGCATTATATTTGGCTCACAAATCCGTAACCCTTCGGGTTATCTCGGATAAACTCAGTTTTGCAGGCTGGGCGGGTTGGGCCTGGACTGGCAACATGTTGGAAAGCAAAGTATTGTTTTAGCAACCAACCATTAATGAGATTTTGAGTTACAATTTCGGTGGCCTTTGGAGGAGAGACACGATACAATGACAGAGGAAGCTTACATGCCACGACCCAAATGTTCACTCATCTTAAATGCCACGAGTCCCAAAAATGCCACATGTAATTTAATTTTTTTTTATTGAAAAATCAGTTTTCAATTCTAATACGCCACACTCCAATTAGGGCTCAAAATATGTTTCAAAAATTGTCTCTACAATTTTCTATCTTTCTCATATTTAAAGAGAAGAAGTCAAACTTCAAAATAGAATCAAATCCTTATCTCCAATTTTGAATTTGGAACAAAAAATCCTT
>NW_010357101.1:297570-298789 GCF_000414095.1 Morus notabilis
CATCATTCCCAATGAGTAGGATGTCATCGACGTAAAGCATTAAGAAGACCACCTTCTTTTCTTTCTTGTACTTGTAGACACATGGTTCATCAATGTTTTGATCAAATCCATAAGACTTTATAGGCTCATCAAACCTGATGTTCCATGATCTAGAAGCCTGCTTCAGTCCATAAATGGACCTCTGCAGTTTGCAGACTTTCTGCTTTTGGCCTTCTTCTATGTAACCATCTGGCTGTTCCATATAGATGGTTTCCTCAAGAATGAAGTAGGCAGTGAAGAATAACTCAACATTGATCTTATCATGTCAAGCGGCCAGGAGTATCCGGATGGATTTAAGCATAGCTACTGGCGAGAAAGTTTCCTCATAGTCAACTCCCTCCTTTTGGGTATAACCCTTAGCCACTAGCCTTGCTTTATAAGTCTATACTTTTCCATATACTCCTCTCTTTCTCTTGTAGATCCACTTGCATCCAATGGGTACAAGTTGCCAGACCGAGTTAGAGTACATAGACTCCATCTCGAGTTTCATAGCTGCTTGCCATTCTTCCTTATCAGAATCATCCATCGCATCCTTAAAGGTCGATGGATCCTCCTTACCATCATCAGCAGTGACGATTTGGACGATTTGGGCTTCCCCGGTATACCGATCGGGTAACATGCTTACCCTCCCACTACGACGAGGTGCCTTAAAAGTCTGATTAGGAACTGTGGTCTTTTCTTTGAGTGGTTCGACAACTATTGTCAGTTGTGGTCCGATCTCATCGGAAAGTAACTCTTCCAACACTATCTTACTTCTGGGCTTAAAATCTATCATATAGTCATGCTCCAGAAAAGTGGCATTTGTCGATACAAATACCTTTTGATCTTCAGGACTATAAAAGAAACCTCCCTTTGTCCCATTGGGATATCCTACAAACATACATACTTCTGACTTGGGCTCCAACTTCCCAGTCTTTCCCTTCAGCACATGTACTGGACACCCCCATATGCGCACGTGACTCAAACTAGGTTTTTGACCGCACCACAACTCTAAGGGTGTTGTAGGTATAGACTTAGATGGTACTCTATTCAGAATGTAGGTAGTTGTTTTTAGGGCATAACCCCAGAATGAAGTAGGCAGTGAAGAATAACTCAACATTGATCTTATCATGTCAAGCAAAGTCCGATTTCTCCTTTCGGCTACACCATTCTGCTGTGGTGTACCGGGTGCAGTCAATTG
>NW_010357101.1:298893-299493 GCF_000414095.1 Morus notabilis
TCGTTGCATTAGGTAAACATAACCATATCTTGAATAGTCGTCAATGAAGGTGACGTAATATTCGTAACCTCCTCTAGCTTGGACGTTTAACAGTCCACATACATCTGAATGTATCAACTGAAGGGGTTCTGTAGCTCTTTCTCCTTTCGTCGTGAAAGGCCTCTTGGTCATTTTACCTTCCAAACAAGATTCACAGACCGGAAGCTCACCAACTTTTAGTTCGCTTAAAGGACCATCCTTTACCAGTCTTTGAATCCTGTTTAGGTTAATATGACCAAGCCTAAGATGCCACAGATATGTGTTACTGTCGTGAGAAATCTTCTGCTTTTTATTCTTAGGTTCGGCAACTCTGAACATTTAGTATTAAGCAGTGAGTTAGGTATTGGTTTTATACAATATAAACCATCATCCAGACGTCCAGAACAAATATTTAAACCATTTCGAGAAATATGAACAAATTCATTATCAAAAAAAACTTTAAATAATTGTTCAAATAATTTAGCCACAGAAATCAAATTTCTACGAATGTCTGGAATAAAATAAACATTGTTCAAAACTAAAAATTTATTTTCCCTAAAACGAAGTCTAACTTCTCCCACT
>NW_010357101.1:303762-303954 GCF_000414095.1 Morus notabilis
CTTACTAATCCAAGTACCGAATCAACACTCAAGAGAATTATTTATCTGCTTCTTTCTCAAGAAGGAATGGATTCCATCTCGTATAATAACATTCCCAGCTACCTATCTCATTATGTCTCCAAAATACAAGGAATATGATTCAGGGTCTCGGAATCCGTACCGAGTAAATCAAAAGACATAAATCCATAAATA
>NW_010357101.1:304219-308177 GCF_000414095.1 Morus notabilis
GATTATTATCCTTAAACATTATCCTCTCGTATACAACACTTATATACCATGTTTAAGGTTACATAAATAATCAAGGAATTTTATTTGATATTCATAAAATATTTTCAGAAATATGCACATAAAATGATGAATAAACTATTTTATTAAATAAATAATAAATATCATTTTACATCTTATGCTTCTAGGACACTATTCCCAACAGCTTCGTATTCCCTCACTGTCATATCCCATTGCTGTAGGCCCATGAATTCCATGGTCTTTTCATCTCGATAACTTTGGGGAAAGAATTGCTCATTAAAGAGTGCTTCGAATTGTTCCCAAGTCATCCTCTCTACATCATGCATTCGCCGGATATGCTTCCACCACGCACCTGCAGGACCTTCAAACTTAAAAGCTGCGAACTCCACCCGATACTCATTCGGTACTCCCATGGTACTTAGATGCAGGAATTGAACTACGCCTGTACTCACGGAAGTAGTTCTGTTTTCTGTCCTCCGCAGGATGTTCATTTTGGGCTCTAGTAGCCATCCCCTGGAAGGCGGCGTACATGGTTTCCATGAATTGCTCATTCGGCATCGCCGGTGGATTAGGGTTTCTACGGTGCGACGGCATTCTTTTATCTGAAAAGACAGCTAGACTGTTTTAGTGGTTTCCTAATGTCATTCATGTATGCATAATTCTACCCTAAGGTTCTAAACCAAGGGCTCTGATACCAAGTCTTGTCACGCCCCCAAATCAGGGTTAGTGACGTGGAGGCTCGTTTAGAAACTTAAACTTGTTTGAGAGAGTGATTAGTAAATATTTTAATTTCTTTCAAATCCAAAACATCCAGGTATTTCTAAATGAGCCCTCTTTTTTTCAAGAGGAATTCAATTTCAAGAATGGTGGTAGAATTTCCAACCAAACCAGTTTAAAACCACGTCCCTGGTATCAAGTCAGGAATTCCCATAGGTGTTTAGCATACATGAATATAAAGAAAGTGAATGCGACATCAACCACAGTCTAGTAATATTTAAGTTTACAATCCATAATCTGGATACTCATTCGGTACTCCCATGGTACTTAGATGCAGGAATTGAACTACGCCTGTACTCACGGAAGTAGTTCTGTTTTCTGTCCTCCGCAGGATGTTCATTTTGGGCTCTAGTAGCCATCCCCTGGAAGGCGGCGTACATGGTTTCCATGAATTGCTCATTCGGCATCGCCGGTGGATTAGGGTTTCTACGGTGCGACGGCATTCTTTTATCTGAAAAGACAGCTAGACTGTTTTAGTGGTTTCCTAATGTCATTCATGTATGCATAATTCTACCCTAAGGTTCTAAACCAAGGGCTCTGATACCAAGTCTTGTCACGCCCCCAAATCAGGGTTAGTGACGTGGAGGCTCGTTTAGAAACTTAAACTTGTTTGAGAGAGTGATTAGTAAATATTTTAATTTCTTTCAAATCCAAAACATCCAGGTATTTCTAAATGAGCCCTCTTTTTTTCAAGAGGAATTCAATTTCAAGAATGGTGGTAGAATTTCCAACCAAACCAGTTTAAAACCACGTCCCTGGTATCAAGTCAGGAATTCCCATAGGTGTTTAGCATACATGAATATAAAGAAAGTGAATGCGACATCAACCACAGTCTAGTAATATTTAAGTTTACAATCCATAATCTGTTATACATGCCTTGAAATAAAAGATAAGAGGAAAGACAACTCTTCACTTTCTGAGGTCAAGTCCACGTCACCGGTAGTAGCTACCTACTCCGCACTACTCCTCACGTCGCCTTGAGGGGTTTAATACATTTGAAAACAAGAAAGGTAAGCGAAAGGCCCAGTAGGATATAATTTTATAAAACATTTAAAATAAAGGTACTCACGGTCCAAAGATATACACCCGAAACCGGTCATCCCTTTTTAGAAAAGTAATTACTCACATAGTAGAAAATATCTATAAAATGAAAGTGTGCAGCTCATCATACCACTAAACAAGAAGCGGTAAAAATGTCTGTCAAATGAAAAGTGCAGAGCCATTGTTCCACTAAACAAGAAGTGGATCTGTACGGGTTTTGGGACTGCCCCCAAGGATGCGATTCCCACATCCCGATCTCTGTGGCCACCATGCGTTGTATCATTCCTTAAATATTTTATTTTAAGAAATGATACTCTTTAAAATCTCATTTCTAAAATCATTGGAAAACTTAATAACATTCTCATGCTATTTCCTTAAAATCATTTTCTTTAAACATATTTTGTTCTAAAACATTTTCATTGGCTAAAATCATTTAAAGTAAGGCTAATAAGGATATGGACAAGAATATCCTACCTGTTGGATATCAAACCTGTGGCTGTCTTCACGTAGCCCTAGCTCCGCTTGCCTTCGAGGCTCCAATTCCAATCGTGCCACTATCTTTCCCATCAAAATCAATAATTTATGATCTTTCTCACCAAACATTCTCGTTTAATTAGATGCAATTGTATCATATTAGTGTGCCATAGTCAAAATCAATGTTCATAAACAATTCTTAATTCAAATCATGATTCTTTGACAATGAAGATTTTTTCCGGAGAATCGAATGGAAAATAAGGATTCATGTGGCTAATCCACTCATTTTAAGTTCTCAAATGAGGTTAGGTCAATCTCACATCGAGTTTCGGGGTCAAAACAGGGTTTTATGACTGTTTTGTGGGTTACCGAATCGACTTCGGCCGCGGAAGCGTGGGGAAAGGCGGATCGTGTATAATAAAAATTTTCATAAAACTTTTGAGATACTCTATAGATTATATTAATTTATGCACGAATAAATTAATCGCATTAATTTACATCAAGAACTCAATCCGAAAAAATACCTGGAAGCCGACTCGGATGATAACTTGAGTTCTTTGACCACGAATAGTCCTTGCTCCAAGTTTTGTGTTTAGAATACCAAAGTCTTCAACATCAATTCCTTGATTCCACGTAGACGTGTGTGTGGGCACACATGAGACAGAACAGGTTTCTTAAACACTCGAATTTCTACAAACACCAACGCATGCACGATGTGGAATTTTTGGAGAAAAATATTTGCTCTCTTTTTTTCCCTGAGTAAATTCGGCCACACTCTATTTTTAGGGCTGAATAATGTTTCAAAAATTGTGTCCACAATTTTCTATCATTCTCATATTTAAAGAGTAGAAGTCAAACTTCAAAACAGAATCAAATCCCTATCTCTAATTGAAATTTTGGAACAAAAAATCATTTTCCCTTATCCATAAGGTGGCCGGCCACATTATTAGGGTTTCACCCTGTGTGTGGCGCCAACAGCAGATAGGGAAGGAAGAAAAATCATCCTTTATCCTGTAGTCTAATTTTAATTCAAATTCAAATTCAAATTTAAGTCAAACTTAAATTAATTTGAATTCTAAATTGAACAACTTATCAAATAAGTTTAAAAGGATAAATTTAAATTATGTTCACAATTCAAATTCAAATTTAAATAATCACATTATTTAAATAATAATTAATTCTCAATTAATTATTTTTTGAGTATTTAATTTTAGAATTCCGTAATCTTAAAATTCCCATTTTGCCCTTTGTGTCTGGTAGAATTACAAGGACGACGCGGGGACTAATGGACCTATAATCCCGAGCTCCAATAAAATTAATAATTAATTAATTAATTCTATTAATTCCAATAGTTACTCCACTATAAACTTAGAATTGAACTCTCGAAATTATATACATTAATTACTTCTAAATTGCAAAGTGTCCATTTGATATAGTCATTACATATAGATCAATCCTCCATAAATAATTCATAATTAGAGTCAGGTAGAATCCGTTAACCTCTCTAATTATATCTGCATCCTTGAGTACCATTGATTCTCTAATGGATAGTGATTCATAAAACACATTCATGAATCAGAGCGCTCTAACTAATCCAAGTACCGAATCAACACTCAAGAGAATTATTTATCTACTTCTTTCTCAAGAA
>NW_010357101.1:308330-309318 GCF_000414095.1 Morus notabilis
TGTGTCCTTGTTCCACATAATCTTATTATGCGAAATACACTCATTCAATATCTCGCCATATTAACAGTGCGGATAACACCGTTCCATTCTAAATGGGAATGACATGTATTAATAATGTTTTAATTAAAGATTCTGAACTTTAATTAAATTCATCATGAACAATGTTTTTGATTATTATCCTTAAACACTATCATCTCGTATATAACACTTATATACTGTGTTTAAGGTTACATAAACAATCACAGAATTTTCATTTGATATTCATAAAATATTCATAAATATATGCACATAAAATGATGAATAAACTCGTTTATTAATTAAATAATAAATATCCTATTACATCTCATGCTTCTAGGACACTATTCCCAACATGTTTAAGGTCGGTTTCAGTGGGAACCGGTCGACCAGTGACGGAGGAGTGTAACTCCACCGGTCGGCTGGTGGAGAGGTGACCGGTCGACCGGATTGATCGACCTGTGGAAGGGTGACCGGTCGACCGGTGGGGAAGAGTTCCAGGGCCAGCCATGGCCGATTCGCGAGGAACAAAGCCAAAACCTGCAAATTTTGGGTTCGATTTTGACATATTCTCAAGGGAAATGTATAGATCTAGTTTCAAATCAACAAATGGGGTCCAAAGAATCAAAAACCTCCAATTTTCATCAAGGTTTCACCAAATCCCATTCGAAAACAAAATTTAAACCAAAAATCACCTAACTCGACTAAAACGAGTTCCACAAAGCTAAATCTGAAAATTTAAAGTAAGTTTCAAAGAGTTTTACCTCGATCCAAGCTTTAATGTTGAAAACCTCTTGGAAACCTCCGGTTTTGGTTTAAATTCGGCCCTTGAGAAAGAAAACTTTGAGAGAGAGAGGGAGAGATGAACGGGAGAGGGAGAGAGAGAGAGGGAGCTCGAAAGAGAGAGAGAGTGAGTGAGGGAGAGAGCTCGGGAGATTAAGAGAGGGAGAGAGATAGTAACGTGAGGAAGGGA
>NW_010357101.1:309341-331565 GCF_000414095.1 Morus notabilis
AATAAGGAAAGAGGAAAAGGAGAAATAGCAGGAAAAGAAAATTGGAAAAAATATTAAAGAAAAATAAATAAAATAAATAGGGGTGAAATTGTAAATACGAAGAATAAATTTAAAAGTTCATGATTAATTAAGAAAATCAATTTAAGCACACTAATAAACCACAATTATAATAATTAAACAAGTTTAATTCCGGATGACGTTACACATTCTTTAAAATTATGCTTTTTTCTTTTGGATTTTTTTTTTCGAAATATACTTGTTGGCTCTAGCCTAAACTCAAAATAATAAGTTAGAATTTTACAAACAAAAAAAAAAGTATGTTTTGAAGTAAAACTAAAACTACTTGCGTACTTTTTCCATAGTTATGCAATTATGGTTTTTTTTTTCTTTTCGACTTTTTTTTATTGTTGTTATCTTATTTATTTGTTTTATTATGATCAAATTGGTAATGGTACTACAATTTTTTTATTAGCTCTATTAATCATTTCCTATTTGAATCTATATTTTATTTTATTTTTTTGCATCAGGTTTAAGTTAAAATTTTAATATTAATTTATGCTGTCGAAATAAAATATTGACTACGAAAATAGCTAGATAGATGATATACACTTGATTAATACAAGGGACACGCATGAACGATTAAGTAACGAAATCGGTGGTGGATGTAGCACCGTGTCCGTGTGTATGTTTACACACGTTTGTCCTTTTGCTTGATTAGGACTTATTATAAAATGGAAATTTCAACCCCAACAATACCAATTATTTTCAATTAAAAACTTGTACTTAATAATAAAAAGAATATTAAATGCAGATTCTATTTCAGATTCTATTTTATATGCTAATTTAATTTTTTAACACGTGTCATTTTCATTTTTTTCTAACAAACAAACGTAATAATAAGTCATTCATGTTACATCTACCTACAAGAATGCCATTCTTTTGTTTTGGTTCTCGAATCTACACATTCTCAGCAGAAGAAGAAGAAGAGTGAAAAAAAAAAATGGTGGAGAGGTTTGCATCTTCGTGAGCCATTGTTGGTGTTGCGATTCTCTTGATGAACATCAATCTCGGCCTAAACTTGGACATATATGCCACATCCTTCTTGTACACGAGTAAAATCAACGCCAATGAAATTCCCCAATAATTCCCCAACATCCTTGTTGGGTATTTCTGTAATGAATCCAAGCTTTTTTTTTTTTTTCCCCTTATGTTGAAATGTGTAAATTCGTTAATTTGGGAGCTAAAACAAAGGAATAACACTCTCGTAATTGTTGGGATTTATTTCTAAATTTGTGTATTGATTGTAATCGGACTTGATTAGCATTATTTGGAGAATGTTTTGCTAGGATGATTGCGTTTGAAAATGTCTATGCAGCTTGTAAGTTTCTTTTGGCAGGTTTCAAAAAATCCAGAAACTTGTTTTAGTTTCTATTTTTCTAAGTAACTATTGATTCAAAGATGGAAAATTGATTTGATTGATTCTTGATTGAGATTTCATAGCTCTATGATCTTCTTATGTCACCTAAGAACGTGTCCAGGTTCGTTTATCAGTTTTAGAAAGATTTCAAAATTAAAGAAAATTGATTCGTCTGGTTTTGAGAAAGTTGACCGTAACAGCTATGTTGCAGTTTTGTTGCAACCAGGATCTGCAACAGATTTGGTTCAACGAATTAATTGAGGATGTGTCAAACTATTCACAGCTTGCTTATTTATTGAAAGTGTCCCTTAAGTCTTTGTACGCCTTTTGATGAGTTTTTGCTGGGTTGTGAGACATAAGTGAGCACTTATATTGAGAGAGATGATTTGAGTATTTTTCGGAAGAAAAACTTAGTTAGAGGGATTCCAATGTTAAAAGTCGAGGGGATCTCGTTGTTCAAGTCCATTGAAAAATTGCAAGTTCATAGGCGTCTTCTTAGGGAGGGAGTCTTGGGTAGATTAAGTCCAATTGAATTGTAAAAGAGTTCTTAGTGGATTGTTCATCATCTGGGCGTGACCCCGCAGAGTAAGGTGTTATCGAACCGCGATACCATTTCTCTCGTGTTCTTTTAATTTATGTTTCTGCATTATTCATATTGTCTTATAAAGTGTTAAAAGACTAAAACCGGTACTAACAGTAATGTTTGAGAAAGTGAGAATAACACGTGTCAAAAATTTAAACTAACATCTGTAATAGAATATGAAATAGAGTATGCATTTAACATATCGGTGTACTCTTTTTTCTTTTTTTAACTTGAAAATGGTATACCTAGAACATGTCAAATATATCATCCGCATTCCTTTTTTTAACTTATATCATGCCCATTCTAATTAATACGACGAATGAACTTAGCCTACGAACTTTCTTTTTGGAATAAAAACGTGACAAAAGTACAAAACTAAAGAACCTTTTGGAAAACAATAAATAAATAATTATTAGACCATGTTGAAAAGGTTATGTTTTCACTCGTACGTAGTTGTCACGCATATACCCGTACAATTATATAGGTCGGTGTTCAATACTATGTATACATTGTGGTTGCAAGTATCACTTAACTCAATCTCCTTTCTTGACAAATTCTCTACCTTTAAGGGTAAAATAATATAAAAATTTGATATCTAGTTACTGATTAGATGATGTGTTGACACACTACTACAGTTAACGAAGTCAGCACAAGCGTTTTTGGGACAACCTTCAATCCTACATTTTGATGTTCAATTTATTATTTGTGCATATTAGCTGTATGTGTAACTTAACGCTAAACTCACACGTGATTTAATCTTAAAGTGTGGAATTCAAATATCAACTTTCAAGTTAACATAAATAAATAAACATAAAAAAGTTGACACTAGTTAGTTGTTAGCTAATGTATTTACATTTTCACTCAATAATTATAATAATATAATTTCTTAATTTTTTTACATACCATTTAATTCCTTTTATAAACTGAATAACTTAAAATTTAAATATCTATTTTTTTTTTAATTTCGGGATGAGAAAATTCAAACTCGTCATTTTTTTAATAGAATCAGGTGTTGAATTGTCGACCTGCAGCAATTAAACTATGTATGCCAAATAATGTATAACAATATGCCGAATATGTTATCATATTGCGAAATATGTAGGCCCGTTTAGTTCGTTAATTCGAATTTTTAATTTGAATTGATATGTGATTTTATGTGAGAGCTTTTTACTGTAGCAAAAAAGTTATATGTGATTATTTTTTAGAGCTTTTTACTGTAATAAAACTCAAATTTTAAACTCAAATCAGTAAAATGAACGGGGCATGCATTTGCATTTGCATAGACACTTGCAATAGAATAGTCACATTCTCTCTTCAGTTAATCCTATTTTCTGCCTTCTTAAGAAGCAAGTTGTTAATGTTAAATGAATTTACCGGCTATAGTAATACTAGATATACCAATAATATTGCCTTGCCATCATATCATGCGCGATGTTAGTTTGACAAAATTCAGTGCTATACTGCATAGTGACTTTTCCTGGTCAAACTCAGCAGCCAACATTATTCTTTTTTTATTTAAGGTAGCAGCAGCCGAACATTATTCTTTTTTATTTAAGGGAGCAGCGGCCAACAATTACGTTGAAAAATAAAATATATTTGTTTCTTTTTAAAAAAGGGTATTATTACGTCCAATAATTTCAACCTACACCCTCCTCTAAAAAAAATAAAAAAAATAAAAAGAAAATCAACCTACAACCGCAATAAGAGCATGTCACACGTTCTTCAGTCAACTAGACTTGTTCAACCAAAAATAGAGAAAACAATAAAAAAAACCAAATGAACGCTTTTATCTATTCTTTTACCATTTTGGCTGTATATATCTCTTTTTTTTTTGTAATTTTTTTTTTTGGGTAACTAACTACAGAATTTACCTAAAATTTAAAACTGTAGAGGCGAAAAACGGCAGCTACCCCCGTGCGGGCACTTCTGCCTGGCTGTGAAAGTGGTTTGTCACTCGTCAACGTGTGGCTATTGGCATGCAATAAAGGGACAAACAAGAAGAAGAAGAGGAGGAGCAGAAATTGACCAGCTAAAATAGTGGTCGTAAAAGGCTATACGTCGTATATGTATATATATATATATAAATAAATAATATAAAGTTGCATGTGTGACAGAAACGTAGACCATACTCAGATAGATAGAGAATGGTAGGTGAGACTAAGAGGAGGAGAATGCTTGGCTTTTGCCTTATATTGAAAGCGAGGTAGAGACTCATTAATTATAACTCATGCCCAATACAATCACAATTCCTAACTAGTTCTTTCTTCTTCTTCCTTTTCTTTTTCCTTCCCACTATAGTCTTAAACCGACCTCCAATTTGGACCCCACCTGCCACATCTACCCCCTCGCCCTTCTTCTGCCCTCAGACGCCACCATTCTAACCCACCTACCACCCCCACCTCTCCTTAATAACTCTCTTTCACATCACCTTCCCTTCCAATTTTCTCGTGCCTTCTCTCTCTCTCTCTCATTTTTTTTTATTGCTTTTTCCTAGACTAGATATAAAGAGATATATATAACAATTATTGCATTTTATCTGTATCGATTGCTATTTCATTCTATCCCAAAATCTCATCTTGTTTGTAAGCCATTTTGAATTGAATTATATTAACCAAAGTTCAAGAGCCAAAAGTGAGAAAATATGATTTCCGTAGCTAACAATTCCTCCATTGAAACCCAACAACAAACTCCGGCGGAGAGAATCTCTCCCAACGACAATTCTAGTACTACAACTGCTAGTCATGTTTTCAAATCCAAATTACCAGACATCACCATCTCCAACAACATCCCTCTCCACGCATACTGCTTCGAGCGCTTGTCGGAGTTCGCGGACAGGCCATGTATCATCTCTGGCTCCACCGGCAAGACCTACACTTACGCCGAAACCCACCTCATCACCCGAAAGATCGCGGCAGGACTCGTTCGTCTCGGTGTCAAGAAAGGAGACGTCTGCATGATCCTCCTCCAGAATTGCCCCGAGTTCGTCTTCTCCTTCATGGCGGCTTCCATGATCGGCGCCGTCGCCACCACCGCCAATCCTTTCTACACCGCAGCCGAGATCTGCAAACAATTCACCCTCGCCAACGCCAAGCTCATCATCACCCAATCCCAATACGTCGACAAGCTCCGCGACGCCCCCGCCGCGGCGGACGACAAGAAGCTCCCGAAAATGGGAGAAGACTTCAAGGTCATCACCGTCGACGACCCGCCGGAGGATTGCCTACACTTCTGGTCACTACTCCTGAAAAGGAATAAAAAGAAAACGGAAACGATCCAAGATCAGTCTGAAGAAGAAGAAGATGATGATGATCAATTATTAGATGCGATAAAAATCAGCGCGGACGATCCAGTGGCACTCCCATTCTCCTCCGGAACCACGGGGCTGCCCAAGGGAGTCATCCTAACTCACAAGAGTCTGATAACGAGCGTGGCTCAGCAAGTCGACGGAGAAAACCCTAACCTCCATCTGACGACACAGGACGTGTTTCTATGCGTTCTGCCGCTGTTCCACATATTCTCGATGAACAGCGTGATGCTAAACTCGCTCCGCTCCGGCGCAGCGGTGCTGCTGATGCATAAGTTCGAGATCGGGGCGTTGCTGGAGCTGGTACAGAAGCACCGGGTATCGATAGCGGCGGTGGTGCCCCCGCTGGTGCTGGCGCTGGCGAAGAACCCGAAGGTGGCGGAATACGATCTCAGCTCCATTCGGATTGTGCTCTCCGGGGCGGCTCCGCTGGGGAAGGAGCTTCAGGACGCGCTCAGGAGCAGAGTTCCTCGGGCAATTCTTGGCCAGGTTTGGATTTCTCTGTTTTTTTTTTTTTTTTTTTTTTTTTAATTTTTTGGGGGGAAAAATGAAGAATTAGTACTATTTGTCCTGAATTGAACTTTCCAACGTTTAAGGAGAGAAAAGATTCAAACGAAAAGGTTTTAGTTTTTTTTACGAAGTTTACGGAAAAGAAAAAAGAGAAAAGAAGAGGAGAAAAAGAGAAAAAAAAAAAAAAAAAAAAAAAAAAAAAAGAAAAAAAAAAAAAAAAAAAAAAAAAAAAAAAAAAAAAAAAGAGGAGAAAAAGAGAAAACAGTATATACGTCGTGTGTGACGTCAATAAACAATAATAATGAAATGAATGGAATAGTTTTTTGGCATTTCAATGAATTATCTTATATGTAAATTGGGGGATAATAAACAATAATAACTCCTTTTTAACTTTTTAAAACTTTTGGCATGAAGGTCATTTTAATTTATTTTTTGTTTTCAACTTTCTAAAAAATTCCATTGACGGTGAATATGATGAGATTGAGGCAGTATTATTAACATGGGGGGGGTTTGTGATTGACACAGGGTTATGGAATGACTGAGGCAGGACCAGTGATATCAATGTCGTTGTCGTTTGCAAAGCAGCCATTTCCACCCAAGTTAGGCTCATGTGGTTGTGTGGTTAGGAATGCAGAGCTCAAGGTTATTGACCCTGAAACTGGCTCTTCTCTTGGCTACAACCAGCCTGGAGAGATTTGCATTCGAGGATCCCAAATTATGAAAGGTTTACTTACTACGCCTTCATTATTGATTTTCTTTTATTTATTTATTTTTTTAAGTTTCTAACATAATAATATATTGTTGAAATTATCAACGCATGAGTCCTTGAATAATGTTAGGACACAACTTTTATTTTACTTTTTTTTAACATGTTTTTTTCTATATCAATGATATTAGGACACAACTGTTATTTTATTTGGACGCAAAAGGTATCATAAAAATATATTGAAATTATCAACGCATATGTCGTGGTTCACTTTTGAATAATATAACTTCTATTTTATTTTATTTTTTTAATACCACTTGACTTAGCATATGAATTGTTATTTTTCCACCCAACATGTTTGCACATCTAGTATTTTGTAGTAAGGATCATAATAAGTAAAAGATTGAGGCACTATTAACATGGCTTTGTGATGAAGATAACAAAAAGATTACCAATGTAAAGATAACAACTTATTTATCGCACGTTAGTTTAAAAAGATTGGGAATTAGGATATATATATACCAATATTACTACCATTTTCTTATCGAATGTACATGTGTAGTGATTCATCATCAAATGTTAAATAACAGTTTTTTAATGTGTTCGACTCTCGATTTTATAAACAGGGTATTTGAACGATGACAAGGCCACGGCGGGCACCATAGATGTTGAGGGCTGGCTTCATACCGGTGACATAGGTTACGTTGACGATGATCAAGAAATTTTCATTGTTGATAGAGTTAAGGAGCTTATCAAATTCAAAGGTTTTCAGGTACAACATATGTTCTCTCAACCAATGAACCACATTGTTGAAATTTATAAAAAAGATGTTTAGGCCAAAATTTAAGATTCAGAGAGAAATCAGACAACATATGAAAAAAAAAAAAAAAAAAAAAAAAAAAAAAACCATTCCTTTTTTTTCCCCCAAAAAAATCTGTAAAAAAAAAAAAAAAAAAAGTCCATTCCATTGTTTCTCCATCAACTAATTCGTAAGATAAACTAATTTAACATGGTGTGTATACTAATAAAACAAAATTCATACACGGTTTTTCCAGTTTAATAACACATTAATATTTTCTTTTTAAATAATACATTAATTTTGGTTTGAAATTCATTCAGGTACCACCAGCTGAGCTTGAGTCTCTTCTTGTAAGCCATCCTTCAATAGCAGACGCAGCTGTAGTCCCGTAAGTAACTACCTTATAAATACATACATACATACATATATACATATAAATTATATTCAATCTTAATATTAATTAGTTTTTTAAATGCAAGATCTAAAACCTAATTACACGACTGTTACTAATAAAAACAGGCAAAAAGACGACGCCGCCGGCGAAGTTCCCGTAGCGTTTGTCGTTCGATCTAACAGCGGTCTTACAGAAGAGGCTGTAAAAGAATTCATAGCAAAACAGGTAATTATGCAAGATCCAAATTGGCTTGTATCTTGTACAAAAGGCCAAAAACCAATATTAATAGTTTTCAATAACTCTTTTTTTTTTTAAATTATTTTTATCTAGGTGGTGTTTTACAAGAAATTACACAAGGTGTACTTCGTCCATGCAATTCCAAAGTCCCCATCTGGAAAGATCCTAAGAAAGGATCTAAGAGCCAGGCTTGCTACAGCTTCCCCTTTGAGCTAAGAACATTATTTATTTGGACTTGGGTTTGATTGTGTTGTGGGAAAAAAAAAAGGACATTAATTTTGATGTTCAATCAGTAAAGTCATAAAATTTGTATTCAGAGAGTCACAAATAATTAATTTGACGCGAATGTGGTTATTCGAAGATCAAATCTTTTTTGTTATTAACTAATAAATAATGATTTTATTGAAAATATTGTAATTCTTTACGTGGCTATTATAACTAAAGAAAGAATGTTATTTTCCAGGTATAATCGTGAGATTTCATGACTATAGTTAATAGTTTGATTATATATGAAGTTTCATACAGGAAGGATATACTTTAATCTATTAATTCACAATGGTTAAATAAATTGGACACAACTCAAAATGAAGTGCTAATTTTAAATTTTACCCTTAAAACTAGACATTATTTCACTTTACCCTCTGCATCTTAAAATGGTACACAACTTCTGCTCCCCCCAAGTGCATCATAAAATACAGCTTTCATACTTTCCGAAAATTGAACACAAGAAAATCTATATCCACTCCATTTCCATTAAAAGCTGCTCTTTTTCTACGAATTTAGATTAGATTCACCCGTTTGGTATTCAGGGAAAAGTAATAAAGTTGTTGTTTTTCTAGGAAATTAGTTTTTTAACGTGCTTCGTACATATTGTCGTATTGCAGACACCTGACCAATTTATTATTTATTAACTAATAAGAAGAGATTTTCTCCGGTGTTTTCTATTTTTCAGCCGTCAAATCTGTATCAGAATATGTCTATTCTGCACATTTTTTTAATCTAATTGTAATTTTGACCATATCTAACAGTTGAAAAAATAGAAAACACTAGTGTTCCTAAAATGGAGGGAACACCGGAGAAACTCCCTAACAAGAAATTCATTTACACAATCATTTAAGAATTTTTAAATTTATTTTGAGGGAGTTTCTCTAGTGTTTCTCCTTTTCTAGAGCACCGGCGTTCCTTGTTTTTTCATTTGTTAGATCTAGTCAAAATCACACCAGATTGAAAAAGTATGCAGAACAGATAGATTCTGATACAAATCTGACGGTTGAAAAGCAGAAAATACCAGTGTTCTTAAAAATGAGATAACACCATAGAAAGGACAATAAAAAAATAAAATAGGAACACATGTGTGAAAAATTTACCTTCACAGGAGTAAAGTGAAATAAAATATATTAAAAAACACAAAAAATTAAAAAAAAATAAAGATAAAAAAGAAAAAAAAAAGATAAGATGAAGGGTTGCCATGTGACATCCCATAAAAGAACTTTGGCTCTTTTATGTTTGTTACTAGTTTTAAGAATATGCACACGTATTACCGTGTTGGTAATACTTTAAGAGTTTATTATTTACATGATAATGAGAAATTCATTTATACAACTATTTAAAGATTTTTGAATTTAAATTTAAAATAAGTTTTTTGAGATTTTAGTTGTAACAATACTTGCTTTTATTAGTACAGCATAGGAAGGACGGGGGGCACGGGACCCACTCGTAATAACAGGGAGATGGCGGATTGCCAACGGAATTTAAAAACATGCTTTTGGGAAATTCAAAAAGAACTCCTGAGTTTGTCTAATATATTTTTTTTAATAATTCAAAAAGTATCACTTGTAGTTATATTTTTATGCATCGTTCACTTCACAGATTCGAGTTTTCAATTCGAGTTGAGATGTGACATTTTTTTAGAGCTTTTTACTGTAACAAAAAAAGTTAGATGTGACATTTTCTGAGAGTTTTTTACTGTAAAAATCTAAAACTGAAAACTCGAATCGGTGAAATAAACGAGGCCGACTATCACAAAAGTATCTCTCACATTTTTCTCAAGAGTAAAAATTAACCCCACAACTGATTAAAATTTTTTAAATGCCAAAATCAATCTCAATAACTACTATTTAAATATTACTTTAGCCACTAATTATGTAAAATTTGTCAAACAAAATTTAAAACTACATAAAATCAAG
Organism: Morus notabilis; assembly: GCF_000414095.1. Lineage (NCBI taxonomy): Eukaryota > Viridiplantae > Streptophyta > Magnoliopsida > Rosales > Moraceae > Morus > Morus notabilis. The sequence goes on from NW_010357101.1 coordinate 319,478, forward strand.
AAAAAAAGAGCCAATGCGTTTAGATGACTATGAAGCAGGATCTAGTGTGGGATCAAAGTCCAACTAGTCCGACAGTCCAAATTCGACCAGTCATGTGTGAATGGCAAGAGTTGCGAGATCTTGTATGGAGTTGTACTAGTCTGACTTGTTAAGGTTTGGATTTTTTTAGAAAATAGAAATTATGTTATGAAAAACAGTAACTTTGTTCTCTAAGTTTAATTTTTACTTAATAATATTTACAATAAAGTTTAAGTATTTGATTATTAAGGGTATTCACGTCATTTTCAATAATTTGTCCAGTGAAGGAGTTATACTTTACTTCTTTTGAAAAATTATGGATACTTTTGGTATAGTCTAAAAATCTAAAGAAATACTTTTTAGATTATAAAAAATACCAGGGCAAACATTGGATTTAGACAAAACTCGGGGTACCTTTTGGATTTTCTCTGCTTAGAAACATATTTCATCCATTTTAAGATATTGTTCTTTTTATTTTTTATTTTTATAAAATACATGATTTTGATGTCTAAAAATCGTAGTAAATAATAAATTTTTAAAACTAAATTAAGTAAATATAAAATTTTAAAATTATTTAAAATAAATAATAATTTACTGCATAAAGTATTTCTTAAAGTAAAATAAGCAAAAAAAAAAAAAAAAAGTAGAAGAAAAGAAAAAAGCGGGTTTGCTTTAAAAATGATAATAATATGTATATCTTTTGATGTCAGGGGAGTACTTTCACTGGAAGTAAATGAAAATATTAACAGACCAAAAATTTATACCCTCTTTTCACTTCACTAGTGCTTCTCGTAGCTAAATAAAGAAACCAATCAGGCATATTGGAAAAAGGAAGGGAACTTCTTGCCGAAGGAGGCAGTAGGAATGAAGGAGGTGGGAAACTACCACTTCTGGAATGCAAGCTTAGTTTCATAAATCTGTTATCTACATTCTCGCGTGCCTAAACAAACATACTTTATATAATTTATCATATTCATATTTGCCTAATTATTTGTATTTATATTAAATTATACATTATTGAGCAAATGTCATAACGAATTTTAATGACTGTAATTAATCTTTTGATTATATATGAAGCGATCACACAAGAAGAATGTACTTCAATTTATTAGTTCACAATTGGGATAAAGTTAGACACAACTCAAAATGGAGTTAATTTCAAATTTGGCCCTCGAAAATTGGGCGTTATTTCACTTTGCCCTCCACAACCAAAGTGGCACAAAACTTCCATCCATGCCAAGCTTAATAAGTTACAATTTTGGTACTTCAGGAGAGTGAAAGCGAGAAAATCTACCTCCACTAGCCATTGTTGATGGCAACACCACCATTCCAGCATGATATCCAAGCCAAACGTGTCAAATAGATTTTCTCTTGCCACCCATCTCAAGTAATGTTGTGCTTTTATGACCGTTCAATTTTTACTCAGACACGTGATGATGCATTACCAATGGTGATGAATAGCATGCTCTTCTCCTTGTTATTCCTTTCAGTCAGATATGCAGTCGAAAAAAAGTTCCATACAACTGCAGGAGCTTCTTGCCACCAACTCAAATAGCCTAGCACTACAATGCTCCAATTGCTTCTCTACAACTATGGTTTTATAGCAATAGTTGGGCAAATCAAAGAAGGGACACAACTAGCTTGCATTCCCTATATGCTCTTCCCCCTTTTTCGGCTATATAATATCCCCTCCCTATGAAATAATCAAGGAACTTTTAGCTTCGAACCAACCTCAAGATTATCCAAAAACGCGATTCCCAAAATGCCCATCGAGTCCAGAATTCTGGCAGCTTTTTGTTCCTCTCCCGCAGCGTTGTAAAGATGCACAACACAACTCATAATGAATCTGTCTGCCTCTGCAGACTCGCTTATACGTTCGAAAAATTTGATTCCTTCTTCCACATATCCATAGTCCATATAACCTCTCAGCATGTTCCGATAACACGCCAAGTCAGGCTTTAAACCAGCTCCAAGCAGTCTGCTGTAAACCCTTTCTGCTTCCGCCATTACACCTGCTTTTGCAAAAGCAGAGAGTAAGAGGTTAAAATGCACGCAGGAAGCAGTTACACCACTTTTCTGCATGGAATTAACTGTTTCCTCAGCTTCAGAGAACTTCCGAGACTCTGCATAAGCTCGAACTAAGCAAAGGTAAGTGAAAGAGTCGGGCGAGCAACCATCTTTCCGCATAGCTTTGAAAAGTTCCTCTGCTTCTTTATAAAGTCCTCCACTAGCAACTGCATTGATCATAATATTGTAGCTGACCTGCATTTCACAGAAAAGACAAGGTATAAACACTCAGTAACTAATTACTACAAATGTTTCTATGCAAAGATGAAGATGTATCAACCAAAATGCACTAATTACTAAATGCATGTGTGTAAAAGTGCTATTTCAATGGCGCCTAACTAAATCAAGAGAGACCAGTGTCACGTTTGGTTCCATGTTCCATGATGTAGTCAATCAAGTATTCAAATGATGAATGTAAATTTCCATACATCAAAATAAAGCTAGTTAAACATGAATATTGACTAGAATAATAATACAAAATTTCTACTTAGGCCCTTGTTTATCACGATCCCCTCAGTTTTTAAAATTAAATTTGCGTACCATCCCAGGTTTTATTCCTTTCTCGAGCATTTCGGTGAAGAGCAAGGATGCTTCGTGCCTTTTACCTACAAAGTGAATGTGTAACGAAGGAAATCAAGTTGATATCAACAAAACGACTAGGAAGAATAAAAAACTCTATCATGCATAATGAATGGAAGAATACCAGCTTTCCCATAATGGCTGATCAGATTCATATATGCCTTCTCATCCAGAGACAGACCCAAGTCGCGAGCGGTATTAAACATCTCTGTAGCTCTATCGAGCTTTCGGCCTCGCCCATATACACTGCACCACTTGCTAATATTAACTACATTTGTCCTTTTTATTTCATTTTATCGGAAGGAATATTAGTTCCCGTACCTGATCATGGTGTTATATGTCTGAATTGATGGAGTGACACCCTTTGAAAGCATATGCTCATATATACGGGAAGCAAAATGCAATCTGCCTGCAATATGAAACTTGCAATGTTATTGCAAGCTGTAATGATTGCAAAATTTTTCAAAATATGTTAAAGAAGCCATCGGTCCCACCTGCATCCAACATGGCTTTGATGAAGGTATTGTATGCTACAGTGTCAAGCTCCAATTGGTCTTCAAGACTTTTGCGGATGACTATCTCCGCTTCTTTATGTTTGCCTGGTAATGGATTCTTTCTTTATTAGCAATGGTTTCAACTTTCAAATCAACTTACAAAGCCAGTCACAAACAAAGAATTGTAGCTTGTTTTCTAGTTTGTGGATTATTCAAGGGGACGTACCACTATTAGACAAAGAATTCACAACTATGCTCATAGCAACAGCATCCAGACAGTAACCTCTCTCAGCAACTTGTTTGTAGAGTGAGTAGGCCTCCTCTGCTTTACCACATTTGACATATGCATCAAGCATAGATTTACACAATAACTTATTAGTAACAGGCAAATCAGAAAATGCGAGAAAGACTTCTTCTGCTTGTTTCAGATTCTGTTGCTTCCCACACAAACTAATCAAAGAAGCAACTACGGTGTCATCCAGTCTGCAACCTAGCTTGCTCAATTGAATGACAAGAGTTTTAGCTTTAAATGCATCACCTGACAAAGAAAAAAACTGTCACAACCAGATATTGAAGATGTAACTATATCTTTGTCTAGATCAGGTGTACGTAAGTGGGTAATCTGTAAATGGTTTCTTGCCTTCTTTAACAAAGCTAGTAACAAGCCGACTAGCAATTGAGAGACCATCAGAAATCTTGAGCACCTCCGCTAGAACCTTTTCTGTTTCATCGATATTCCCATCGGCCATATACATATGAATCACAAGTTGGAGAGCCGCTATGTCAGGTTGGTCAAAGTTTGTTAATTTGGCTTCAAGTTGCTCGTCTCCCCTGTGTGCGCGTAATGACCGGAATATTGTTTGGACAAACCTATTACTTTTAAACAATTCATTTGTACCCATCTCTCCAATCAGCTGTTCCGCGTCTTTTAGCATTCCCTCTTTGCAGTATACTTTTATAACCATCTTGCAAAGCTCCTCATCAAAGACTACACGATCTTTCCTTATCTGGGCAATAAAATCGTTGGCCTTTTTTATTAAATCTAGTCCTAGATACAAATTGAGCATATCATTGCAGGAACCAGCATCAGGGAGTCCAATCTTGGATAGCGCCTGAAATGTTACTTCAGCGGAACTGACATCTTTTTTCATAACATAACACTGCAACAAAACAATATAAGCAAATCTTGAGAACCAAGTATTTCTGGACTTCATTAGTTCAATAACCTCCAAGGCCTTTTCGAAATCCCCTGAACTGAGATTGACTTGTGCCATTGCTAAATACGTTTTCTCATCCGTAAGAAGACCCAGCTGCTCAGTCTCTTCAAATGCTCTACGTGCGTCCTCGTACAGACGGAGTTTTCCATATATCCTAATAAGCAATCCATAGATAACTTCATCAGCAGCAATTTTATTTTTCTCCATCTCCAAGAAGAGAGAAAGTGCTTTAGAATAATCCTCAGTCTTGTAATACAACGTTAGAAGCGAAGCGCAGGTGTAGTTGCTCGGGATTATTCTCTGAGCCTTCATGTCCTCGTATAGTTTTAGCGCTTGGTCCCACTTACCATTTTTGGTGCTTAAACTGATTAGCTGGCTATATGTTACCTCCTCAGGGACCATCCCAACACTCCTCAACTCATCAAAAACCCTAAGAGCCTCCTCATAACAGCCTTCTCTAACAAGTGAGCCAATAACAACTGTGTAAGTAAAATTGTTAGGCACCACTCTTTGTTCCACCATCTGGCTCCAGACTTCAATGACATTTCCATGGAGTGACTTCTTTTGCAATGAGGACAACATGAAGTTGAAAACTGCAACAGACACTATTATTCCCCTTTCCCGAATAGCGGAATAAAACGAAAGCATGGCTTTGTGACGGCCCCATCTGGCATAACTACAGATCATGGTACCGCAAGCAACTTCATCCGGTTCGCATCCAACTTCAAGCATCTCCAAGAATGTCTCTTCGGCCAGCTTGATCTTCCCAACTTGCCCATATATGCGCAAAAGAATCGTGTACACAATAACACTGGGTCGGTAGCTTAACTGTTTAAGCACAAGTCTATCACTACATAGTATTAATCTCCATTGAAGAATGAACCAAAACAAGAAGCATTCAGATTAAACATTAAAGCTATCAAATCAACCACTAATAATAATTACGATCAGCTCTTTTTCCACTTTGCCATTTAACTTTTAAAAACTCACTTTGTGCCCTGAATTTCGAATTAGTCGCTTTTAACGCTTTGTGTTCGAATTTTTGTTAAAAACTCCCTGTACTTTTATAAAAAATTCTAAGTTCTAAATGGGGCTAATTCAATATTCGGAGTGAAAGCGGGAGTTTTTAAAGTACGAGGCCAGCGTGTGAATGACTAGAATTTAAGACACATTTGAGGATACAAATAATCCTAATAACTAAGGTAACCATATCTCCAAGGATTGAAAAGCCAACTAACATGATTGTCTACAATCATATGAATTTCAGTTGTAGGAAAAATGTTGTAAATTTTATATTTCTCACCTGCAATTTCATCCAGGAGAAGAAGTCCCTGCCCTGCTTCCATCCCTTCTGCTCCTTCAAAACGACACACATCTCCCTAAAGCTGAGCTTCCCAACAAACGACGCCATCACCATTCTCATGTCGTACTCCCCCTCGGCCCTCTGCGAGAGCGCCCTCACGCGCCTGACGGCGGCGACCACGTGGCGGCCGTAGAGGTGGCCGTTGCGGTCGTCGTGGAGGTACTGCACCATCTGCTCGGGGGTCCGCTTGATCCACCTAGGGGTCTGCGCCTGCGGGCCCTGGTTGCGGCGGAGGGCGCCGAGGTACCTGGCCTTGGCCTTTATTATGCGGCGGGCGTTGTCGTCGGAGAGAGGGTTCTTAGGGTTCTTCGACTTCGGCTTCGGCTTGAGAGGGTCGCCGGAGGGAGGAGTCCAGGGGTCCGGCGTCACCGCCGATGAGGAGCGAATTCGGAGTCGGATTCTGGTTTGGGTGGGTATTGGTGTGGTGTTGGGATTGGGAGGAAGAAGTGGTGTGGTGTTGGAGAGGAAGGAGAATTTGAAGGACTCCATTAACAGAGTCAGAGAGAGAACAAGTGAGAGTAGCAGAAAGAAAATGCAAGCAAAGCAGGTGCAGATTTTATTTGTGGAGGGAAGGACGACGGAAAAAACGACAGATAATATTCTTGTTATTTAGGAGTTTTTTTTTTTTTTTTTTTTGGCATTTCTTCTTGTTCAGATAAATGTAAATTTAAAAATTAAAGAAAATTGGGACTTTTTATGATTTACCGCAAGAACAGAAACATGAAATATTCATGATCACACTAATATATTATATGGACGGTGTTTTAATGGTCGGTGATTATTAATAAATATATAAATTGACGTGGTATAATAAGAATTTAATTTTAATGGTTAGTGATTATTAATAAATATAAAAATTAAATGTCGTGGTAAAAAATTATTATAATTTTTTTTTTCATTTATTCAATTTTTTTTAGTTTTTGAAATGACAATACATGCATAAGACGATATGTTGTCTACATGAATTCTAGATATAAAAACGACATGAATTAGATCTCAAGCGACGGTGGTTACTGAAAAAACGTGTTTACTCTTGATTTATGAAAATTACTTATCCTACATTTTAAAGTGTATTAATCTTAATTTTTAACCTTTATTTTTTATTAATACTCTTTACTATATAATTATTTGATTAAAAAGAAATTAATTAAGATTAAGCGGTAAAAATCTTAATTCGTTTTGTCTCCTTTTCCTTCCTTCGCACTCCGAGTCTGTAATTTAGAGAAAATTGTTGATGTAGAAGCCTTCTTATCAAAGCCCACTCCGAGTCTAAGAGTAATTTAGAGAGAAAATTGCTCAAATTACACTTTAAAATACACTTTAGAGTACAGGAGTTAAAATTATACTTTTAAATATACGAGTCTGAAATTTTATTATTACTCTTAATTAATAATATTTTTTTACTAATATTAGTCATTTAACTAAAAAAAAGTAAAAATCTAAATCCATACACTCTAAATCTAAATCTAAATCTAAATGGTATTTATTTTCTTGGAACCTCTCCTCTTTGCATTTTCCCTGTAAGCGTACCTTGTTATATACATACATTGCAAACAAGGGCTCTCCAAGAGATAATCGAAATGAGTGCAGCAGATGATACAGAATACGTTCGAATAAATTTTGTGATTCTATTTATAGTTGGACAAACTTCAAGGGACTAACATTATCACTTCTTTTACTACAAGCTGGAGCTAAAAGGCCAAGTGGGGTAAAAATGAAAAACAAATATTACAATAGCACATGAGGGGCAAGGAGGCAAAGAATCTGCCAGACCTAAAATCGCAAGTCCATAACAATTAAGACCCATCTGCTTGAGACCTAAACCTATATCCATCTAAGGGCAAAACCTAGTGAGAAAAATCAGGAGCGGCCAATTTCACTCTTTCTGGCAAATTACTCTACACAATATACAAAATCTAAAAATTATAGGCCACCATGACAAGATGATCGAGCTTCAAATTTATTAGTGCTCGTGTTTGACGCGTGCTTTCAGTATCCCGGGAAGTGGGGGTGAGGTGGGAGTCCTAATTGGTGTGTTTGACATTGATGGAAGCGGTATCTGTGTTTGATACATGCTCGACATGCTAGAACCTTCACCTCCATCTGCGGAAAAATTGTGAGCCATATCATCAGCCTGGGGCCTTTCGCAGAATTTCATTGCCTTCAGGACGTAATTATCATCATGAAGCTCGAATGGGGTGCTGCAGGAGGATCAAACAAACAAATCGTTAAATTGGCAATGTCATTTCTTCAATAGTTCTAACAGGAGAAAGGCTTAGGCAGTTACAAACAATAGTCTATTCCTAAGTAAGTAACTAATCAGACTCCGTACCACTAGTACTAAAATTATATTTCAAATTCAACTCAAATTCCATATAGCAGTTTCAGCATCCTCAGAATACAGAGGGACAATGGCAATTCGATGTAACAACATGCAAGGAAAAGATAATCTGCTCACAGACTTCCTTACCTATTAAAGTCAAAATGCACCAGCTGCATATCTTCTGATATTTCCACCTCAACAGTTGCATGAGGGCGAGTCTAGAGTATCAAAAGGTCATGGTAAAAGAAAATGAGAGATCAGATAAAGCAACTTGATAAACCATAATGAGTTAAAAAAGACACAATAAACCATTTATCAGCATGGTAATAGACGTACTTGCACAAGAATAAAAGGTAAAGCCACGCCGCCACTGGGGGTGTTTCCAGAGCTATATAATTGCTCGTTCCGTTGTATCAGGTTCTGAAGGCCTATGTACTTGATAAAATAAGATAAAAAGTCAGTATCCATTGAAACTGATCATAGAAGCATGGTCAGAAATATGCTGTGCAAACTATATACTTCACAAATATTAGTGCAAGCAAAGATGCAGCCTTTTCCAAAGTTCCCCAGGGAGGGAGAGAGAGAGAGAGAGAGAGAGAGAGAGAGAGAGAGAGAGAATGAAAAGGTCTCGTACTTGATCTTCAAGTTCTTGCAAATATGCAGTTTTCTTTTCGACCCGATTTCTGAGACTGAGACGCTCTGTCTGCATCAAATATGTTAAAGAGTCAGATAAGCACGTATTCAACCTAAAACCTTCACAAGATCACAATCCAGCGAATCCACTTGATGCACATGCAAAATATACTCAGACCTTCAATTCTTCAATATCATTAAGGCTTGTACGAGGCAGGCCCTTCCATTGTATTTCCTTTTTATCCTTTGATATGATATCCATTGCCATTAGAACATTCAGGGCATCATATACCCTTCGCCGTATGTTTTTCTCATCATATTGTTGCTGTCCAAAAAAGAAAGATCAAGATTAGCAAGTTTCTTTGACCCCTTCTTCCACTCACGAGTCTGTCAACTCTTAGTTACGAGACATAGAATAAAAGAGCACAGAGTAAAATAGATTCATTCGCTTCAATGTCTTAGAGCAAACCTGATCTGGGGTCGTGACACTACTGCCAGGGTCAGCAAACTCTGCTACTAGTTCGTCAGCAACCTGGAAGGTACTTTAAACTCTTAGATAAGGAACATAAAACTACAAAATTATACACAATAGCAATCAGAAGAGAGGAACAACAATCTTTTAAATGTATATACCCAATTAAGGGGGAAAATTTTTTTTTTCTCATTGTTGACAATTTTGCATGACCGTGGAGCTTTTTGGAGAAAACAGAAGAAAGAGTACCAAGCATATATTATAAGTCACATGTGTATGGGATATCCAGTAGCTCAATAAGATTTAAAATTTTAATCACTCTCGTGAAATCTAGTTTAAAACATTCAAATTCAATTTTCCATTTCAGAAAATTTCAGTTTATCAATAGCTAACAAGAAGTATAACCCAACTGAATTCATCAAGTCCGTATAAACCCATAATTCTATTGCTAACCTTATATAAGAACTTTACTTAAAAAATTTATTTGCCATTTGTTATCCAGTAATTATGAAATCACTAAACGGAGAAACACTGCAAGCTTTCAACATTTCAAACAATGAGTTTCCATTAAATTTACAAATTTCTAAGTGTCAAAGTTTTAAGAGCTAACATAACCTAGTCTCAACAATTCCCATTACATAAGCAAAGGGTAGAAATATCAAATACTTTAAGAGTCTTGAGATGTCAGTCCAAATTTTCAACACAAAGAAAGCACAAACTGACGTTACAATACTAAAACTCATACAAAAATTAGTTGCTTTGTAACAGTCATCAAAAGGTTTTTGAAAGAGTCGGTATTCATCCCCCTTAAACATGTTCAAGCTATTAGGGACTGATACCAGTATCTAATACCCGATATTCAACAGCGAATAAATGCAGCTTTCAAACAAAAAATTGATAACAAAGACAAACAATATCTTGCACCATAAAAATCAGAACTTGAATAAGAATGAAAAAATATGATAAATGATTTCAGAAACCACCTGACCTCATTATAAGTGGTCCTTCCCTTGCTTTCTACTTTCTCACACACTGCATTCCACAACAAAGGACCAACATGGAATCAATAATGAAGCCATTAACTACTATAATTCAAGACTGCGCAACTGAAGATCCCACACATGCAAAGCAAACATTAATTAAAGCACATCTCGAACTATTAAAGATCTAAACAAGTAAAAATAAAAAATAGTTATAATGCAAATGCGATGAATTAAACACCTTTCATACTGAATTGGCGAAGCCCTCTTCCGCTCTTATCACCTCCAACAGCACGTTGACCTCTCTTTTTCTTCTTACTACTGTCCAAAACAAGTTCTCATCAGAGACCAATTCAATAAATCTGAGCTTTATTTACCATTCTTGAACCAACAAACAACGCAAAAAAACTATATTGAGAAATACAAGTCTCCATAACAAAGCGCACCATCATGAACAAAAACAATGATGAAACTTGGAAAAACCAATTCCACATGAGTACAATTCGAATCACTAATCACAATTACGAAAATCAACATTAACGGAATTTGATTTCTTATGGTGCCCTAAGCCCCAAACAAAACAACAAGAGCAAGCATTGTGGAAATATAGAGAGACAGAGACAAAGACAATGGCGAACTTGGAAAATCCAGGTAGCCAAAGATCCACAGGAAAAGGAGCATAATTCGGAGCAACAATTACAATTAAAATCAAGTAAGTAAATTCTCATTGCAATTAACATCAAAGGAAAATCATCGTTGTGCCCTAAGCCCCAACCCAGAATCAAGAGCAAGCATTGAGGAAGAAAACAGAGAGAGAGAGAGAGAGAGAGAGGAGAGGGACCCTTGGGAACCGGCATCGTCGGCGTGGATATCGAGATGATTCAATCGAAAAGTGTTGTCGTTGGCGGGAGTGGCCATCGTCTGCTCGCTCCGGCTCGACGGCGACCCAACGCTGCCGCTCATAGACACCGACTGCCCCGACGCCGTCGTCGTCGTGGTAGCGCCGCCCAGCCCCGGGACGTCGTCGCCGTCGTCGTCGACGGCTCGGCTTCCTTGCTGGTGCTGGGTTCGCGTACCCATTATCAATAATCTTTTTTTTTTGGGGACCAGAAAATAAAATAAAAGTTGGTTTGGGAACCGAAAGGGAAAAATTTCGCAGGCAGCCGTTGGAATGAAGAAGGAATTAATTCAGGTTCTGATGATGAGAGTAACGATTTTCTCCTCTTCCTTTTGTTGTTTGGAATGGTGTTGAATGAAAAAATAAAAAATAAAAATAAAAAAATAAAAAAATAAAAGAAAATAAAAGTGGAAATCTTTATAGATTTTATTAGTATTTAGGCCCTTCACTTCACAAATCACAAACACGTATGCCCATCTAGTGGAACTTTCCAAGCATCCAATTAGTGTTGGAACTTTGGACGGGCCGCCCGTGACCGCCCGAAAAGTCCGAGGACTTGCCCGAGCCTGAACCCGACCCGGCCGAGATTTTGGGGCCGCCCGCCTGAGCCTAAATTTCACCTTGAACGGGCCGCGGGCTTGTATTCGGCGGCCCGAGCCCGCCCGAATTGCCCGAATTTTTTAAACTTTTTTTTTAATATTAAGTTATTTATATATATATTAGTATTACAATTTATATATATATATATATTAAATTTGAAATGAACACACGAACTATATAAAAAAATTATTTCTTTATTAATTTTTAAATTTGTAATTCATGATTGCCTCATTAAAAACCTTACCAAGAAAAACCCAATTGGGATAAAAACTTGGCAAGGAAAAAAGAGTGCAATCATTTTGTGACGAATTACAAATTGTACAAACTTACATTGTTTATTAAATTACAAATACAATGTAAAAAGTAAATACATATTTACAAATTACAAATTTACAATTTAATTTGAAGCTGAGGGATCGTCTTCAAAATTAAATGTTAATCGAT
>NW_010357101.1:333802-337337 GCF_000414095.1 Morus notabilis
AAAAAAAACGGGATAAAACGGCTAGTTTTTTGAAATTCGGGTTCGGGCAGTCGGGCAAACTCGGGCAGCTCGGGCTTTCGGGCAAAATTAAAAAAAACTAGCCGTTTTCGGGCAAATCGGGCAAATCGGACAATTCGGGCAGTTCGGGCAACTCGGGTTTTCGGGCCGAATTCGGGTAAAAATTCAAAAAACTAGCCGTATTCGGGTAATTCGGGCACCTCAGGCGGGTCGGGCAAGTCGGGCAGGCGGGAAAAATTCGGGCAAAATTCAAAAATTCGGGCTTCGGGTCGGGCAATTCGGGCACACCCAATTTTCGAGCAATTTTCGGGTCGGGCAATTCGGGCTTGGTCGGAAAAATGCAAAAAAATCCCGGCGGACGGCGGTATACGGTGGTTAGACGGCGGCGGGCAAGGGTGGACATGTCAAATCCGGGCTGCCCGAGCCCGAATTTTTTGCTTGGACGGGCGGGAATTGGGGACGGGCGGGAATTGGGCCGGCCCGCCCGAGCCCGAAAAAATTCGGGCTTCGGGCGGCCCGCCGACCCGAAGTTCCAGCACTACATCCAATAGTAAAAATGTGCTAAAACTTAGAGTGCGTTCAATTACAGTAAAATAATAATAATAATATGAAGGAGAATGGTAATAAAATAAAATAAAAAATAATTTATTTATTTAATTATAATTTTAAGAATATTATGAAACGGAATATGAATAATTTTATATTAATAAAATTACTCTTATATTATATATAACATTAAAATTTTATATATCAATATCAATATTATAATATATAAAATGTAATATAATATAATAAAATTAAAATTATATAATATATTATATAATTATGATAAATAATATAATAATATTATTAAAATTGTTAATATAATTATAGGAAATGTCTTTAGTCCGGTAAGTATAAAAATGACTGACTGATCCGCTCAAGTTATCGTGGCCGTTGGATTGAATTTTAATGGTGTAGATGAAAGTTTGTTTCTCAAAAACCTCTCCTTTTCTCAAACCCACGACCGAGCACTCCCAAACCGTGGATTTTCTCTCGACCTCCCTCGACTTTCCTCGAGCTCTGTTGACCTCCTCCGCAGCCACATCGACGCTGACGAGTTCCGACAAGCATACGAGGCCGCGTCCCGACAACTCCCACAAGCAAACCCACTTCTATCTCCTCCTCCACCCTGACATTTTCTCTCTCCTCAAACACCACCACTTCCTCCTCTTTCTCCGCCGCCGCTTCCTCGACCGCCTCCACAGGTAGGGATCTTGTTGTAATTTATAATAATAATTCTTATTCTTATTGTTGAGAAAGAAGTAAGATTCTTTTTACACGGATTTTTTTTTTTTGGATTTTGATTTGATTTTTATGGGGCTAAGGTTTGCTTATTTTTCTTGATTTCCTCATCTGTGGCTCGTGATTTTGAGGGCATTTGTGCAAAAGATTTATGGGTTCTGTCTTGTGAAGTCGTTGCAAGCACTGTTTTAATCTGATTTCTTCTTCTGGGTAGTGAAAATTTGTGATTTTACAAATTTTTGATAGGGAGGGATACGACATCTCAACGGATCTACGGCTTAAGGACTGCAAAGGAGGAGACTCCTCTGATTCGTGTTTGATTGAGATTGATGAAGACGATGGCCGCGAAATCGTTTTGCCCGGTGGAATTACAATCTCGAATGTTTCTAAATCCATCAAATGCAATAAAGGCGAGCGAACGCGGTTTAGGTCCGATGTTCTCTCTTTCCAACAGGTATTTCTTCTTCAAGTTTTGTTGTCGTTTATTCTTAATGATGATTTCTTAATCTCTCACCATAACTCATAAGAGATCACTTTCTCATGCAAATTGGCATGCTTTCTCATGCATATGAACTATGAAGTTGGGAATATGTTACTTGTCGTTTTATTTTCTCCTTTGCCACTCGTATGCATTCTTATGCATGAGAAGTCTTGGCAAAAGTAATATTTGCCCACTAATCTATGTTTGACACTATTTAACAGCGTACCAAAAAGAGGAAAAATCATTAAGAGATGAAGGAATACATGCCAATTGTAGTAAACTTGGATCGGTGAGATCCACCTGTCATTCAATATTTACCTGCCATGTTCACGTATAATTGTGATCAAATGGAGATGGATGTTTCTTTCTGGGCACTTTAATAACCATTGGTATCAAGAGATTTCATCGAATGTATTGTAGCTTTCTCTATTTCAGTAACTAACAGCATTCTCTCTCACTCCCAGATGTCAGAGCAGTTCAACCGGGAAATTTCTTTGACTAGAAAAATTCCTTCGGGCCTCTTCAATGCAATGTTTGATTTCTCAGGTTGTTGGCAAAAAGATGCAGCCAACAATAAGACCCTTGCTTTTGATGGGGTGTTCATCACGCTATACATTGTTGCATTGGAAAAGTCTCAGATGGTTCTACGTGAGGAAAAGACAGAGAAAGGAGGACAGTTACTTCCAAACAAACAATTGCAGAAACCAGACTTTCATTGATGATTTCCAACTGAAAAGAAACATGGGCAAGTTTTATGGTCCTGAGATATAGGAGCATCCACGATTCTCTGGGTTATCTGCCAAGGAAAAACAAGACACCCACGATTCTCAATGCATTATTTAAAGAATGTAGCCTCTACCCAGTTAGCATTATACCCCAATAGAAAATGTAAAGACAAAGTTATATAATAAATCTCATTGGTACAGTATTCCTTTTATGTGTGTGTGTGTTTTTTTTTAATGTGTTCATGATCCGTGATGCCTAACTCAATTGATACTATACCTTGTCTGAAGAAGCACAGTTAAAGAAGTCAAAAAGAGTGGGTGTGTGTGTGGAAGTGATTAATTAGAAGAAACAAATCAACAACATGAAATATAACAAATCAGCCAATATACAAATGAGTCTTTAATCTAGCACATTAATTTTATATGATTGATCCACTCAAAAATTGTGGCCATCAGATTAAAAAATAGACGATGTAGATGAAAGTTTATTTTTATGCGTCTCTCAAGCGCACTCCCACTCCCACAATCAAACCCATTTCTCTCTCGACCTTCATCGACCACCTCCGCAGCCATCTCGCTGCCAGTGGCTTCCGACAGACGGACGAGGAGACCCACTGCCTCACGACAACACTCGCAACTAAACTTTTTTTGGTTGATTGTGTAACGACCTTGCTGAGTTGACCGTTACTGAAACTAATTTTAACATATACTTTCTGAAACTCTCAAAATTTGAGACTTTTTAAAAAAAAATGCTATAGATTAATCCCTGAACTTTGCGTTTTTCTTGAGCAAAACTTTGGATACTAATAATAAAAGGAACGGCGATTTTAAAAATTTAATGGTAATTACATATGCTCATCGCGTGATAACTTCAAATTTTACAGAAAAATCATATAAGGAACACAATATTACCTTCAATGCTAGTTAAAACGTTTGAAAACCACAACATTATACTTCTGTAAATAAACAAGACTTATGCTGAATTGTACAACTTCCGTATGTAAATATACAAGACATATGATGAATT
>NW_010357101.1:337825-375408 GCF_000414095.1 Morus notabilis
TATAATATATTATATATTATAATATTTTAATTGTATATTATAAGATATAATTGTTATATAATATATTTTAATTATATTATAATATTAAAAGGTAATTATGAAAAAAAAAACATGGAATGGCTATTCCTCCCATGTGAGGAATGAATGATGATTCACTCAAAATAGGTTAATAATCATTCATTTTGAATAACTATTCCTTTATTATAAGTCCAACCAAACATTAAACTTAAATTTCATTTCATTCTATTCATTTCCTTTCCACCTAACCAAACACACCTTTAGGGTTGATTTCACTTTTGGTCCCTAAACTTTATTAGTTATTCTATATTGATCCTTGAACTTCAAATCATTACAAAATACACCTCTAAACTATTAGGGCTCGTTTAGTTCACATGTTTAAGTCAATGGTTCTGATTCATTGACAGGAACTTTGTAAAAGAACTATTGGTGAGAAATTTATGAATTCAAACTCTTTATGAAATGAAAACACTATAACATATTTAAAATCATAAGTTTAAATATAATTACCAAACAGTCATTATTGTCTGGCATTTGATCATTCAGGTAAGAAAAAAAAAAGCATGTGATCCTCACATTTGATATTACTCATTAATGAAGGGTATTTTAAGCAAATCTTTGAACTAAAATAATAATAAAAATATTTTTTTAACTCTTTATCTATCTTTTATTAATATTTTCTTTATCTATTTGTATAATGTCTTTTTTTTCTTACAATTGTTTCATATACTCAAACTCAAATTATTAATTATGCTACAGTCTTTTCTTTTCATAAAATTGTGAATTTCAAACCTTAAAATCAATAATTATAATTTGAGTATACCTTCTAAAAAGCTTTTTAGTAACTCAATTTAATGCATTTTGAAAGTTTAAAGTATATAAAATAAGAAATCATATACTAGTATTGTTAATTTTTTTGCTTTATTTGGATAGACTAAAATATTTTAAAAATTATTAAATATAAGTAAAATATATATTTTTTTAGCATGAATATACTAAAAAGTTAAATTTTGAGGATAATAGAATCTTTGACAAAAGACTTATGGGTTGTTCTTTTATATTTTTTAGTTAAAGTGACTTGAATGATGATATTGAGTTGAGTTTGAGTTGTAATTTGAGTTAAAATTGTAACTTAAGTTTGTATTTGGATGTGTACATTTGAGTTATGATTTGAATTGAGAATCTATTTGAGTTTGTGTTTGGGTGGGTCAAAACTTAAATTTGTATTTATATAGTATTTTAATAAAAATTCAATGGTGATGGAAAATTTTAATAGGGTATATGATTGGGTTTTATTCGTCTTTTTATTGTGAATACATAGAAAAAAATAATCTCAATTAGAATTAAAATGAAAAGATTATAGCAATTTTAAGAATAGAAAAAATAATATTCATTAACTTGAGTTCGAGTTTATGAACTCGAGTTGAAGGAGAAACTAGCCCGTTCACTTCGTTGATTCGAGTTTATAATTCGAGTTAAGATGTGATTTTGTGTGAGCTTTTTACTGTAGCAAAAAAGTTAGATGTGACTGTTTCTGAGAGCTTTTTACTGTAGCAAAACTCGAATCGGCGAAATGAACGGGGCCTTAAAACTCGAGTTTAGTCCCAAACTCGAGTTCAAACTCAAATTTTATAAAAAAAAATATGAATTTGAATAAAGTTGTAACTTAAGTTTAAATTTTTTCTAAATTTTGTTGCAAAAGAACAACCCCTTCGTACATATAAAAACTGGAATGAAAAATTTTCAAAGGGGGCAAAATGGAAAGAAAACTTGCAAACAAAAAATTTGATGGAGCCCCTTGGGGCTGGCGGGGCCCAAGGCCGCTCCCCAAAACAAAAGGCCGAGACGTCGTCGCAGCTTTCAGAAACCCCATCGTCTTCAGAGCAAAACCGTGAAACTGAAAAAATGGCAGGCTCCGGGTCCACCGGCGGGTCGGGTCAGTTGTCCAACCCATCGTCGGCTTCTCTTCCTCCCAAAATCCTGTTAGCCAAACCGGCCCTTGTAACTGGAGCCCCGGTTCCCGGGAAATTCTCCCGTGGCGGCGGCGGCGGCGCCGGTGTGGACGACGATACGGCGTCGCTTCGGTCCCGCCTACCTTCGATCGGATCACTCAACCTCCTTTCGGAGTCCTGGGACTTCCACATCGATCGCTTCCTTCCTGTAAGCAATAGAATAAGCATCCAAGGTTTCTTAAAAGTTAATTATTATTATTTTTTTGGATTTGTGTGAATCGGTAACGAATTAGGGCTGTTGGAAATTGAAGTTCTTGACGGAGAACACGGATTTCGCGGTGATCGGAGTGATTGGACCGCCTGGGGTGGGGAAGTCGACGATCATGAACGAGCTCTATGGTTTTGACCCGACTTCGCCTGGTGAGTTCTCCATTTTCGTACTATTCATCACAAGTTGCGTTCTTCTGATTTGTCAAAAAAAAAAAAAAGAGGAGTTGTGTTCTTCTGAATTTTATATAGAAATACTGATCAATTAAAAAAAAAGTGAATTTCAAGTGTTTGTTGATTTTAGAAATAGAAATCTTGATAGATTAAGTATTAAAATGTTATTGTGTACATCATTGTTGATGAAAATTGTCATTAAGCAGCTGATTATTGATTAAAATATAGCACAACAATAATTTGCAGCTTATTCAATCAAAGAGAGATAAAATCAGAGATTAACTTGGAATTTAGCATTCATTTCACTGATTCGAGTTTTGTTACAGTAAAAAGCTCTAAAAAACATTCACATCTAACTTTTTTGCTATAGTAAAAAACTATCACATAAAGTCACACTCAACTCGAATTAAAAACTCGAATCAACAAACTAAACAGACCCTTTGTTATTAAAACTGAGGAATATGTGGGGAATATAACACTCTTTCCCTTTACCTATTCATGACAGATAAACATGCCCTTTTAATCTTATTACAAATTGTTTTCTTGTGATTTTCATATCGAAATTCTCGCATACAGGAATGTTGCCACCATATACAGTACAGTTGGAGGAAGTGAGAGCAATGGCAAGACATTGCAGTATGGGAATTGAACCCAGAGTCTCTGCTGAGCGCCTAATCCTTTTGGATACCCAGGTCTTCTTTTTGTGATTGAAACCTTTTTGAATAAAAACCCAAAAGAAAAGACTATGAACAATGACATTATTATTTTTGTCCCTCTGGAGATGCAGCCTGTGCTAAGTCCTTCTGTTTTGGCTGAGATAATGAGGCCTGATGGCTCATCCACCATTCCAGTTCCGGGTGGTGAATCCTTGTCCGCTGAGCTGGCTCATGAAATTATGAGCATTCAGGTAATTGTTATGAGAAAACGAGTTTGTTTCTTGATTCAGTTTTTGGGGTTGATAGTATTGAAATCTTTTGTTTTTACATTGGTGTGTGGTGCAAGGAAATCTTCTAGCTTGGCGTACTTCTGACTTCCATTTGTCACATTTTGTTGGTTGTATCGGAGGGAGTTCATGACCAGAGCATGTGGCGTCTGATGTCCACGGTATCTCTCTACTCTTGATCATTGCTCGTATCTAAACACTTTGTGCATATTAATGCCACATAGCTCATTGTTCGACAATTTTGTTTCTGTCAGGTTCATCTCTGACCAAATGTTTTCTTTTTACGATGTAAGAATTTTGTTCAGTGTTCCATCTGTATTGTTTGGAGTTTTTTGGCCTGTTCTTTTGGAGTGTAATTTTTGAGTTGAATTTGAGTTTATAACTTGAGTTGAAGTTGTAACTTGAATAAAATTGAGTAAAGTTAAATAAAGTTGGAACTTAAAAGAACATGAACTTGAATAAAGTTGGAACTCGAGTTGTCTTTTTTTGAGTTTTTTAGACAAAAGAACAACCCATGTTTCTCAAATGTGTCGCCAATTGGTGCTAGCCCAGTTGGGTGGGGTGGGTTCAAGGGAGAGATATCAGGATTGAATCCTGAGAGAAGCCAGCAGTGTATTTCTTAAATGTGTCATATCATCATAAAGTTAGAAAACATACGACCGCCGCAATTTGAACGGGAATAAGTTCAGCAAGAGGGTCTATTGTAATATTAGAAAAAACTGGGCTATCATGTCCAATTTTTCCTAACTTGCATAGCATGCAGTTGAATTAATTTAATTTTGGATGCCTTATCAATTCTTGTTTCCTCTTTTAAGATTCTTCTTGGGGAACCTCTATATGACAATTTTTTGGACGTCAACTGCAGGTTGATCTATTGAAACATGGCATACCTGATCCGTCTTCACTAACCCCTTCTCCGTCTCAAAGCTCTACTACCTCAGGGCCCGAAAAAGACAGTAAAGATAAAGTCCATGAAGCTGGAGAGTATATGGCTGCTCCAATTTTTGTGCACATGAAGTAAGTGATGCATGATCTACTCCAGACATTACCGTTTCATTTTGAGTGGTCGCACATTATTTGAGAGATCATCAGCAAGTAATGCATCGAATAAATTAGAAGAGGAAACTAACAAATTTGGTGCTCTCGCCGTTAAATAGGCTACAAGATCAAGATCTTACTGTGCATAATTGTGAGCAACTGAAGAAGGCATTAACACATTATTTCAGCACCTCATCTTTCATGAGTGAGAGGCATGGAAATGTGGCCAAAGAGCAATCGTTCTCCTCTGTGGCTCCTAGTGCTCAAAGTGGGGATCCAGATTCTGTGGCTCCAAATTTGTTCGTAATCCCAGCTAGGAACAAAGATGAGTCCCCTATTAATCAGTATGAAAGTCATACCTCTGTGCTATGGAAATTGCGCGACCAGGTCTCTCTCTCTCTTGTGCAATTGATGCGTTCCAGAAATTGTGTTTCTGATATACTAAAGATAATTCGAGTAATCCCCTAAGATCGATTTTTGTCTTTAATTCAGGTTTTATCTATGAATCATCTTTCATTCTCAAGGACTCTGAGCGAGCGTGACTGGTTGAAGAATTCTGCCAAGATATGGGAACTAGTGAAGAACTCTGCAATAATTGCAGAGTACAGCAAAACACTTCAAAATTCCGGCTTGTATAGGAGATAGTCAGTCCCCAGCATTCTGTTTTCTCGTGTACTAGCATACATTAATTAATGGGTTACATTTGTATCTCTTGAAACACTTGCGGCTAGTTTTTTGCCCCTTGACTATATGGAAGAGAATGCGTGGCTTTTGTATCCTTGCTAGAATACATAACTTTGACAGAAAAACAAATGATATTCTTCATTGCAAAATTTGAGAATTACATTGACTCGGAGGAACTACTATTCAGCTTCTATGGCCATTTTTCCTTGCTCCTTTTCTTTTCACTCCATTTCAATCAAGGAAAAGCAAGGAGCAAAAGAACCATCAAACTACAAATTGGGATGAATTTTACACAAAGATGCTAAATTGTCTCGACACTTGCACGCCACTGAACAACGTAGATCAGGTAACAGAATCAACTATTCTACCATGGCATCTGGTGGAGGTGGAGCTTCAGCAGCCGGTTTGGATGATTTTCCTTTGTTCTTCTTCTTACCTGTTCATTGACAAACGTGAAGGAATGAACACCTTTTTAGTTGTTCTATTATGCAATTCCAAAACTCTATGCGTATGTTTTGTAATATGGGTTCTGCTACAGTGCGAACCCATGGTTTTGGTTCTGATAAGAGTGTCTCTCACAAAAAACGTGAATTTTGAAAGTCATAATCAAGAACCGGTTTGAACCCATATACTAAACGGGCCCTAGGTTTTGCAAATACGTCACTTATTGCCAATTTCAATATAGTGTCCGTGAGGAGAGAATCTATCATGAGAAGAAGAAAATGTACCTCTTCCCTTTAATTGTCTAAGCTTCAAGCCTTTCTTCATGGGAAACTTTGTAGAAGCTTTATGGGCATCTTGGGATTCCTCTCCTTCAATAAACAAACAACATATCTATAAGCTCAAAATTAAAAAGCTTCCTATCTAAGGAAAAACAAAAACAAAAACAATCATTGCAAAATTAAGGTTCTCCTAATTAATCAACAATACAACTTTTAACCCCGCAAAATAATAAATAAATAAAAAGAATAAATGAAATACCAAAGCAACATAATTAGAAAATAAGTAGAAAAAGGAGTTGGGAGTATAGAGCGTTACCATCAGCAGCTGCCATCTCAACATCTTGCATAGTCAAGAGGCCTTTCACCACAGCCTCTTTCTGATCCTGCAATTTCAATGTCAATTTCAATTTCAATTTCAAACAACTTGAGTTACATGAAAACTAAAATAAAGAAAAGAAAGGGACTTTATTCTTCTAATAATGAATGAAATTATATGAATTTCTCAGAAGAAAATTAGTTACTCGGCGCCATTTTTTCAAGAGCTTGCGCTTGCGCTTGCCGGAGACGGAGACAGTTTGGGGCTTAGTCTTGAGCTTGCGCGTGGATCGGTCGCCATAAAGCGCTCTCTTCCGCTCTGCATTCAGTGCTCTCTTCTTCTTCTGCACCTCGTTGAACTTCGCCATTTCAATCCACGACCAAACTCCAAAACCCTAATAAAATAAGAATCTCTCATTTCTGTGTTGCTTTAATAGGGTGAGCCTTTTTCTTGGATGGATTTACCCATTTACCCTTGGCTAAAAACGACAGAAATAAATACGACGTTAAATTTCCCATACGACTAAGAAAAATAAAACGACAACAATGACTAAAAGGATAGAAATATATAATATAGGAACAAGAAAAACGATAAGAAGCATACATCCAAAATGAAATTGTAAAAGCGACGACTAAACACCACAACAAGACATCACAAGAAACGACACTGAATTGTAAAAACGACGCCACGAGAACGACGGAGCTATAAAAACGACAATAAGAGAAATAGTAATGAAAAGACCACGAAAACTCAGAGAACATGAGAACTATATAAACGACAAGAACAACGTAAACGAAATGATATTTGGCGTGTTTGTTTTACTGGTTTGGCTTAGTACAGTTCAATTCGAGCGGTGAATTAAGTTTACAATCGTGTTTGATAAGTACGCAGTTCGAATTATATTTTATGTTTAAATTAAGTTACACTATTCAAATTTAACTCTCTCATCCATTTTAATAGTTTAAACCATTTCTGAATAGTAAAAAAGTCTATTATCTCTGTTTTTTACGCATACCAAACACATTCAGATTTTATTCATGTTTAGATTTAAACTTTAACTGCACATCTGATTGCTAATTCAGACTAGAGTTTAAATCACACAGTTTAAATTTTTCTGTTCAAATAAAAAAAATTCAAATGAATTTTAATAAAATTCGAACCAACCAGGCATTTTAAAGACCACAACATCTTGAAAAATACGACTTCAGAAAGGACAACAAGAAAGAAAGATGATATAAATTAAGACACTAATAACTAAAAAGAACAGAGTTTCAAAAAAAAAAAAAAAAAAAAACTAAAAAGAACAGTATAAAAGGCACAGAATTTTTAAAAAATTAGAAACCCCCGAAAACAATGGCATACAAAAGGGCGATAAAATTGAAAATTGACAAATAAGATAACACGCTAATAAGAAAGTAACCAAAAAAACACACACGCACGCACGCACACACCAAGAGCCGCAATTTCAATACGAACGACGTAAAAGCCTAGACTGATATGAACAGAAAAATTTTAGGACGGCAACAAACTTAGAAAACAATAAGAACAACAAAACCGACACTATTTAAAAAAAAACAAAAAAAAAACAAAACCAAATTCAAAAGCGACAAACATTCCAAAAACAACCAAAGATATTGCAAATCAGAAGAAAGATTTGAGCCAATCAAAGTATACATGGTAACGTATTCTTACTATTATTAATTTATTATTACTATTTTTTTTTTTTGGCTGCTATATTACTGTTAGTATTAGACAGAGCTAAGAATACACATTAAGACGCCCCATATCTATAACTAATAACTTGCTTTACATAAACCTCAAATGTAACAACAATTCCTAAAGGCAATTTGCTTCGATCTCCTCAAGAGTGAGGCCCTTAGTCTCCGGCACAACAAAGAAAATGAATCCAAGTGAAACCACCGCTATCACCCCGAATACATAAAACAAGATGCCAGCTCCCAGCAATGCCTGGAATCCAAGCACAAAGTTAACAAACATAACCGTTTATACAGAATCTCTTCAAAGGAAATATTGCTGGGTAATTAGAATGGTCTTTAATCTTATGCACCTCTAAAGGGGAGAATGCGAATGTCACCAGAGCATTTGCACCGAAATTCACAAGCACCGCTATACTTAGTCCTCGCCCTCTTAGCCGCAATGGGAAGACTTCCGAAATCATTAGCCAACCAATGGGACCAAAAGATAGCTGCATGAATATGAATTTGGGTATTCAGTTACACATGTAAAGTAAAGTGCACCTCAGTTTGTTATCAGAGATTGTACGAGGAAGAAAAGAAAACTATGATTACCTGATAACATCCGACATATAATAGCAATGCCACTACAGCCACAACCCATACGTTACCCAAGAAAAGGTAGTATGATCCCAAAAGGAACAAAGAGATGACCTGTCCAATAAAGGGGGTTCATTTTTCCCAATTGGCATGAAAATTTTGAAAACTTGTTGCTCTTTAGTACATGGAACACAAACATCACTTTTTACGCGACTCATTTCAGTAAAAGAAGCGACTCACCATTCCAGACACACCACCAAGCAGTAGGGGTCTCCTCCCAAGTCTATCAACAAGAAGAACAGCTGCTCCAGTCATTATTAACTAAAATCAAAAAAGAGCAAGTCAAGCCATATTCAGTAGAAAAATGGGGGACTTTTGGCACTTTTGGTAACTCTGAAACGTCATAAAACTGAACATTAGTTATGTCACATACTAAAGGAAAGAAAGCTTACCTTCAGTAGACCAAGTAGAATTGAGACACGTGTTGCATCGGATGCTGCAGAGAATCCTGCAGTCTAATAAATAAATTAGATTGGTTAGCACGAGAAAGAATTCTTCCACAAGGTCATCGCTACGTACATAAAACATTAGCGTGGTACCTGAAAAATTGATGAAGCATAGTATAGCACACTAGGTTGCCCAGTGATCTGTCATGGAAATGGAACCACACATGAGCCAAAGTTTTTGGCATCTAGTAACTTCACGTCATAGAGCGTAACCAATTCAAAATACCTGTTGGAACAAGACCAAACCCCCACCAATCACAAGGGCTTTGCGGCACTTTCCTTGAAACATTTCCCCAAAAGTAGCCTCTTTCTCTTCACCAACAAAAGAAAGCTCGGCCAAAATCTCATCTACTTGCACAGGAGCTTTATCTCGGGAGGCTGGACCTCTGAGCCGGCAAAAACAATGTATTGCGGTCTCTTTTAACTCCTGCATATTTCCCTTCCCCTGTATGGCGCATAAAAGGATCCATCTAGGTGATGCTGGGAGCCACCACATTCCAATCGCCATAATGATAGCCAAAGGGCTGCTAGCTGCATAAATATACCGCCAACCGGCAACCACATCGACTAGAAGGCTTCCAATTCCGTAACCTCCCTACACAAGATACGAGGAGGTTGTTATGTGGAGGCTTCGAGCAGGTAAAAAGGAAATAGCTAAATGAAGTATATAGTAAATACTGTTGGGGAGGGAGCTCTAAAAATGATAGTAGAAATGTCAAAGCAACTTTTATCTCGTACTTTAATATTCATAAGAAACTTTCAAACAAAGTCATAGTCCCAAAGATCTAAGTTAAAGAACTCACAACCATCCCAAGCACTATGAAGAACTCTTTAAGAGAGATCAGTTGACCTCGTATCTGATATGGAGCAGTTTCGGCAATGTACATCGGAGCAGCATGCATTGCCTAAGAAAGAAGAAAAACAAGATATAATACGTCTCATGTAAGTCATCAAAATCATCCATTCAGTGAAAAAAAAATGAAAAGAAAGGGAACGAGGCATGCTGTGCATTACCAAGCCAATTCCTATACCATATACAAAGCGCCCAATCACCATAATAGCCAAGTTAGATGCTACTGTTGTTATTATAGCTCCAAAAAGATAGAACAAAGCAGCTGAAATCAACTCCCTCCTCCGTCCTTCATCCAAATTAATAGTTACAAACTCATCAAAATATAAAACATTTGATGAATTTTTGTCAAATAAGTCTGACTATATTAGAAAACAAACCTAAGAAATCAGAAACATTAAAAGCCAATACAGAGCCAATCAAGGCACCATACAACGAGCCACTAGTCTGCAAAATAGCCAAAAATTAGAAACAAGACATGTACATACATACACGTACTCTTAAATTCTTACTTGATAAATAAACATTCATAACAAGAAAAAATTACTCACAATGAGACCGATATCCACAGAAGACAAATTATACCAAGATACCCCGCTCGATGTCGCCGACTGCCAGAGAAAAGTTAAAAAAAAAAAGAAAAAAAAAGAAGAAAGATAAAAAAGAAAATATTTGAAGATTAGTAAATGAAATATTGATTCGGTAAGAGAAAAATAGTAAACAGAAGCTACAAAACTAGAACATCATACCTGTACAGAAATTGTAGCACAAGAAGTCGCCCCAATGTCATATCCATACAGCAGCCCTCCTAGAGCAGGAAACAGAAATCTGAATAGCACAACCATCATACCAAATTAGGGAGAAGCAGCTCAGAATTGGGTTTTAACTTTTTTTATTGAGCACTAAAAAAATTGGCACATCACAAACTCCGAGCATCAGATGAGCCATGAGGGAAAAAAGGCTTTTTTTTTTCTCCTTTCTCTGAAGACAAAGAAAATGCCCAGATCTTAAATTTGCCATAAATCACACAAAAAGATGTTATACAATAACAATTAAGTAACCAAGGAAAATCAAATGAATGTGACAACTACCCATTGCATCATATCTATAACTCTCAGGCTAACAAATAGCAAAAGGAACAATTAAAAGGAAAAAGAAAAAAAAAAAAATATATATATATATATATGAGAGTTATCAGTTTATAAGCTGATAAAAGTGAAAAAAAAAAAAAAAGATTAATTAGGATATATGTATACTCACGGTAGAATTGCAGCAATTACAGAATAGGTATCTGAATTGTGAGCTCCGTTGACATTAAGAAGAGGTTCTTGTAGTTGTTGTAGTAGTTGTATACTCCCAATCTCACCCGACGACTAACAAACAAAAAAAAAAATTCAATTTAAGGGGAAAAAAAACACCAACACTCATAACAACAGACACAATTCATCGGAATATGAAAAGAAAGAAACTTTAACATGATTTCAACCAAACAAATTAGACCCAGATAGAGATTGGGAAATGGAGAGAAGAAGAAGGAACCTTTACGAGAGAAGAGAGCGTGGGCTGCTCTGGATCAGAAGCCATGGATTCTTCGCCGAGCAACGCCTGAAAGCAGAGCGACACAAAATATATAATTTACACAACTTTTGAACGGCGGATTTTTGTTTCCCTTTTCAGTGGAAAAGCGCTGGCTTTTGTGATTATGGAGTAAGAACCGAAACGAAAATGGATGAATTGGAATGTTAGGTGAAGAAATGAACACTTTTCATTTCAACATGTTAAATGTGTATTGGGAGTTTCATTTTGCTAGAAATAGAAATAGAAAGAAATGGGTAAGAGTTTCATTATACCTGCAAACTTCTTTCTGTGTCTCAGTTCTCAAGTTCAATGGGTATTGAATAGAAATTAGGATATATATATATATACACACACACACACACACACATTGATGACAGTCATTTTTTATTATGATATTTTAAAATATTGTAGGGTGACGTTTTTATCCGTTCAGAATTATAATTTAAAATTATTTTTATTTTACGTGTATTTTTTATGAGATAAAATATTATACTGAATCACGAACTAAAATTTGAATCATAGCGCGAATCCTCCTTCCAAACGTTAAGTTATACTGCCCGTGATCATATCAAATTTTCACTACATTAGCGTGTTTTTACGCTTTAAAGTGTGTATAAAAAAATAAAAAAAAATATAGAATTTATTTTAAAAAGTACATGAGTTTAGATATTTAATTTTTATTTTTAATAAATATTTTTTTGTTAGTATAATTATTTGATTAAAAAATGTTATGAATTAAGACTAAATAATAAAAATCTTGACTCATGTATTTTCAAGAGGTATTTATCAAGATTACCTTATAAAAATAAAAAATGTATAATCGAGACCGGTTTATTTCATATACTAAAACTCAAATCAATGATTCTAATAGGGGTGTTCGCGGTCGGTTTAAGTGGTTTTTTTTAAAAACTACCAACCAAACTAAAAGTAATTTTTTCTTTTAGCCGGTTTGATATTTTTGACAAAAACTAAATTAAACCAAATCATTCATAAGCGGTTTGGACGGTTTAAGCTTAAGACTAAAAAAGTTTTCAATAATTCATAAAAATTATAAAATTATTATTCAATAAAAACAAAAATAAGATTTAAGTTTACAATATAACTTAAAAAGACAAACCAATAAAAATATGATAGATTGTATTTTATAAGTGTAAAACATTTATTATAATCAATAAAAATTAAATAAATATAAAAAATATTTTAAAAATAAAAAAATTATATATGTATATTTTTTAACGGATTATTTGACAATTTAGAGAGTTTAAACCACAAATCAAACCGCTTAAAAAACTTACCAAACCGTTTAATAATTCAAAAATAATTAACTTTTTAGTGTAATTTAATTTAAATTGAAAGGTTTCACGGTTTGATAGATTTTTTCAACCTCTTAAATTTTACTACAATATTTTCAAATATCATAATAAAAAATGATGATTCAAGTAGAAAGGGTCAAAAGGTCTAAATCAACCTCATCGATCGTCACCAAGGAATGACCTTGCCGCATAACGTCGTATATTGGTATTGTGTTGTTTACTTTTTTATTGTTCATCTCACTTTTAATTAGGCATTTGCTACTTGTGCAATTTATTACATAACACCACAACGTTGCTTTTTCTAAGCCATAGCTCTATCCCTTAAGAAAAAAGAAGCGCACAACTTTTGTCTTTCTTTCTTATGATTTCATGGAATATGAAATTAAAAAAAAAAACAACAAAGAGATAAGAAAGGCGGGATACATAAAATAAATTAAGAATAAAGGTCTCATTGAATTGAATGGTTGAACCTTTATTTTTGAACTAAAAGATTTGAATCAATGTGTGAGTTTTTCATAGTTTGACTTAACATTAAGATCAAAACATAAAATAAAGTTTCAACCGATGTTTAATTAAATCACTAGACCTATGAGATTTTAAGAAATGGCAGTGAAAATAGTTGGCGGTGACCTTAGGGTGGCTTGTTACTGTGCAAAATGGGTTAAAACCCATCAAAAACTAAAAGGGGGTCAAGTTGGAGAAAAACTTAAAGAAAAAGGTCTATATTGTGCATATCTTGTTGAGTTAGTAGGCAATATCTAATGAGAAAAATAGATAAATGTTCCCTAAAGTGTGTGAGTATGAATTTTTACTATTTATTCTTAATTAATATACTTTTTAGTCAAATAATTAATTAGTCAAAAGAGTATTAATCATGAATAAAAAATAAACTAAGTCTATACATTATAATGGTAAGTTCAACCATTTTCTCATATCCGAATTCAACCATTAAAATTGGTATTTTTTTTATGTGAATATTATGATCGGTCATTAATCCGAGACATGTAAGTTTATCCTTCACTAATTTGTAGAGGTTCCATTTTGTGGTGGGTACGACCTCTTTTGTCCACTTCCCATTTCACACTCTCCAATCTTCCTGTGACCACGTCTACAAACTTCAAAACAAATCTTCTCTTTTGCCAAATCTGTAGAATGTATTTTTATCGTTAAAGCCTATGACTTGCAGTTCCAAAACAGTTGAAAGTATTGATATGAAATGGACCCCATGAATGGGGTTCTTTTTTTTTTTTTTTTTTCCCCCCGCTAAGAAAGCCACGAATGAGGACTTAATTTGAGATCATTATTTCTCAAATTTTCTTAAAAGAAGGTATATTGGCTTCAGAGAAATCAATCAAGACGCTTCTAGGTGGAGACATAATTAATCGATAATTTCACAAAGACTTCACCACTCTAATTTGTTTTAAAAAAAGAAATATTTAATTTGCTTTGAGTGTTTTTCTAAAAATAAAAAAAAAAAAATAATAATAATAAAGAGATGAATAATGTAGGTGGTGGAGCGGGGTACTATTGACGTCAATTACAAGGGAAAGTTGGTAGGTAAAATTACCTTACTTGGGGGGACAAAACATGTGGCAAAAAGCAGGCTATTCTACCAGCCAAACCCAAATGTTCGTAAATTCCAAATGTAATCAATTCCATGACTCAAAACTCAATACAAAGTTAATTACAGGTTCTAAATGACTGTCTTAAGTAACCCATGATTCTCAATTTTCAAATAAAACAAATTCAGATACGGATCTAATGGTGGGAAACCAGACGAGAGGGCGATATTGAACGTTTTTTAAACTTGTTCTAAAATAATTTTATTTTTATATGAAAATAAAAATGAAAACATTTTCAATCTCAGACAGAAATTATTTTTAAATATGCGTTTAATAATTTTATCAAAAGATTATTTTCAGTGTAAAAAAACTCATTAATGTCTCTATTTCTCTCTCTCTGCTCAAGAGAAAAAAATAAAAACAAAAAATAAAAGACGACTAAAAGTCATTTTTCATTTATCTCTCATTTTATACTAAATTAAAAAAATTATTTTTATTTATATTTTTTATTTTTATTGCGCCAAATACTATTTTAAAAACATTTTTCATTTTTTTTTTAAAACGTAAAAAATAAAAACGAAATTAACACGACTATTATCTCTTTTATCTATGTAGCAGAAAAAGATAGTCCGCGGGAGCTCAAGAGGAAAAAATAAAAACAAAAAATAAAAGACGACTAAAAGTCATTTTTTATTTATCTCTCATTTTATACTAAACTAAAAAAATTATTTTTATTTATATTTTTTATTTTTATTGCGCCAAATATTATTTTAAAAATATTTTTCATTTTTTTTTAAAACGTAAAAAATAAAAACGAAATTAACACGACTATTATCTCTTTTATCTATGTAGCAGAAAAAGATAGTCCGCGGGAATCATAAAATTAAGATAAAAAAGGTTTCTGCATGCATCAGTTAAACACTGCCTGCAATTTGCACGTGTACTTGACGTTTACTTGAGAAAGTACCAGCAAACACATGTGAAGGAAATTTGAACCAAATTGGTGACGTTTTCTTTCACACATATGTAGGGTGAAAAAAAGAATTCTAAAAACCAAAACGAGAATATAAAATTAACGGAACTTTATAAAAAATTTGATGTTCCAATTTTGTGCAATGGCAGTAAGTTCTTTTTTTCCTCTTTTTTAAAAAAAAAAAAAAAAAAAAAAAAAAAATAACTTTTTCTGTCCCTACCAAACGGATCCTCCTATTTTTGCTAAATATCAAACTTGCGGTTACAACAAGCGTCAACAATCTCCTCTCTGGAAGTAAATATGATATCCCTTCCCTGGTATTCAGATATTCTCATATTTGATAGTTCACAGGAAAATTATGTTGAAGAGAAACACTTAGAACGCTCATCAATCACAAGGCACCCCATATGGTTCCCCATAACTTTGGATTGAATACCAAAGACAAAATAAGTAACACATTTGTTAATAAGTACGACTGATGTCATGTTGGGATATCAGGCAAACAAAGAGTATCCACCGCTAATATGTGGATAAAGGGACATTTGAGACAATAATTCGCAGTAGGTTTCCATCATCAAACAATGAAGTCAAATAGTTTGTCGTTCCAGTGAGCAATTAAAATAATTTTCACATCTTCAGGCAAGTAAGAGACCTTTTATTACTGGAACAGGCATCAGACTGCAAAATATACCGATCTCCAGGGCAAAGTTTGATGGAAAATTACTTTGTAGGTTGCCATGGCTGGTACCTGGTCCAGTCTCTCTTTCCAGGATTGAGGGCGTGTCCTTTGGAATGGTAGATAAACTCATCGCCTTCCCCGGAGAAATTCTCCTTGTGTTCGACCCCATATCTTTGGGGTTTTAGCATCAAAAGCTGAAGAAATTGCACTTTTTCGTTATTAGCTACATGTTTTATTCTCTAAGCATACTTGTCAAACAAATCAGGGAAACGGGACTTGCCTCGTCTCCAGTGTGATCAGTTATGTAATGGAGCCAACCGTGCCATTCTGGTGGGACTTGAGAAGCGTTGTAGCGACTCTTTTCTGCATATTCGACCCACCTGTGTCTTCCTGTAAAACACTTCAAAAGCTGTTACATGCATAATAAGGATTCAGGAAATTCATACTAGAAGATAAATTATGATATTTTGCTTCAGCACAAACATGTTAGCTTTGATGTTTCCAATGCATGGCCAAATAACAAAGGCCTAAGGATGAATAACCGGTTCGCCATCCACTAAGTATTACAAGGCATTGATCATGGTTTTTCCTCATCTTTATAGTTTATATCGACACTATCATTGAAATCATAGGGCGACAACAAATGAGAAGATTAAGAAGGAAGAAATACTAACCATACTGCATGCCTTCAAGTTTCTCATAATACTTGTTGCCAATTTTATCAACACCCACAAGCGTTGCCCCGATATTGTGTATTTTAGTTTGCCTAGCTCAATCAAAACAAAACCCTGTTAGCAGATCGATTAAGTCTTGATGGAGACAAATGTCATGTAAAACATCATGGTTGAAAATAAGAGATCGAAGGATAAGGCAAAACATAGATAACCATTTCGTTCATCAAATCCACTCATGGACTAATTCATTCAGAACCAAAGACAACAGAGAGAACAAGATATGAATTGAAGGTGATGTAATGATTTGTACAAAATACTGAAGTTACAAATTGAGTGTATGAATTCTAAAACTAAAAACGGATCCAATTACTCCTATTTCGTCAATTTATCATTTCTACCATCAAAAGGAGACTCCTATTTCATCAATTCATCATTTCTACCATCAGAATGAAGTCATCAATCGATAATGCATGCCTTGCTGATTTTTTTTCCCCCCATTTTCATCTTTTAAACAAATCACTAAAGTGTACTTCCAATGGCTTCCAACCCTATTAAAAACATAAAATCTCCATGTGCAATCAGAATAAGATAACTTACAAAAGGTTTCCATCAGGAAGGCATCTCCTGCAAGATTTGATAGAAGTCATCAGTAAGACACAAATGCTTAGTTTGGGATTGCAGTGCTTTCAGAAGAAGTTCTACTTCAACTTATACAAAGGGAAAAGTAAAAGAAGAGGTTAACAATATCTAGTTTCTCAAGATAATTGTAAAAGTGTAATGGTACGCAGCGGGTTTGATGAGTAGCTAAAAGTATGGTGGGACAAAGAATGAAGGCATATCAGCCTTCTTATGTAACGAGCCCCTAGAATTAAGTAACTCTATTCATATCTCCGAAAATTCGTTCTATCCAACAAACAGACAAACAACATAAGCTAAGAAACACAAACAACAATACCCTTGAGCTCCTCTGCTCCTGATCAGGTACTTTAATGCATTTTTATCAAACATACAACTTGCATCCTGTTATATGAAAATAACCTTTGGAGTTTGGAGCTTCCAAAAGAAATTGGCCAAAAGATAGCCTCAATTCAAGAAGCAATTCCAACACCCATTTCAACAAATTTAAATGAAATCAATTAACAATTTGAGGCCTGTGATACAGAATGAGCACATAAATCTTTTTTATTTTTTTATTTTTTTATTTTTTTATTTTTCTTTTTCACAACACAATTACAACGAAGATATTATTCTTCAGCTCCAACCAGAAACCTAACATTAACTGAAAATTTTTCAAGTTCGATTTCTACACAAGATTTCCACCCATAAATATAAAAATAAAAATAAAAATAAAAATAAAAATTCTGGTACCCTCCTAATTCGCTATCTCTTCAAGGATCACTTTAACATGCGAGTCCATTTCGATTAAACATATTGAGCCAGGCTAAAAAACTTTCCAGGATTTTTAAGCCTTATTCGTTTCATTAATTTGAGTTTTCAATTTCAGTTTTACTACCGTTAAAATCTCTCATAAAAAATCACATTTAATTTTTTCTATTACATAAAATTATATCTTAATTTAAATTAAAAACTTGAATCCACGAAGTCCTTAATTTTTTCTCATAAGCGAAACAAAAGGAGAAGAAAGAAGCTGAAAAATCACAACTTTTCTCAGCATTTTCTTTCCTTTAACTAAAAACTCGGGTACATCAGATGCCTAGCAACATGAAAAGAATCAAAACGGTATAAAATTTTATCGGGTTCCAAACAAACTGAGATCTTTTAACATACGCCAAAACAAAAATATTGACGAACAGATGAAATTCGAAAGAAGAAAAATTGAAAATGGAAGAAAGAGAAAACTGACAAGTAGCCTTCGTCCCGGAGCTCCCTGAGGAAGTTGCCGACGCCTTTCTCCCTGATCGCCCTAAACGCGCTCTTCACCACCGACGCCATTTCTCTCTCTTTTCTTCTCTTCTCTCTCTCCTTTCTCTGTCTTCTCTTTCTCTCTTCTCTCCGCTCGTAGGTGAAGTCGAGCACAGCACGGGCTTTAAGAGCATTACGGCCCAACTTTAGATTCAGCCCATGACGACATGTCGTTTGCAAAATAACTGCACAACATTAAAATATTCAATCATGTATATAATTTTTAGAAATAAACTGCATTATTAGTAAGGGTGTTGAGAAATAAAGTTTAAAGGTGAATGTTATGTAAAGAAAATATTGTAATAAAAAATTTTAATTTAATTTTTTTAAGAGAAAATATTATAATAAAAAAATTTGAGTTGTTATTTAAGGTGTTGTTTGGTGTAGAGATTCTGAATTCAAAACCATAATTATAGTTTAGAATCAGTATTTGTTTACAAAAAGTAAAAAGTAATTTTGATTTGACTCGCCCATAATAAGTGTTTAGTTAATATGATTTTTTATTTAAGGTTTGAATCCTGATGTGATATTTTAAATTATGAATCACCCATAATTCTAAAACCACCACTCTCTCTTTGGTTTTGGGTGGTTCAAACATTTGATTCTGGTTCTGATTTCAGAACCATAATTTGAATCTAAAATCATGAATCATAATTTTAGTTTCAAAATCAAAACTAGAATCACCATACTTTGAACTCTCTTATCAAACAAATATTAACATTTGGTTTATAGATTCAAAACCATAATTCAAAATTATTCTCAATTTACGTGTATTTTTTTGTAAAAAAAAATATTGTAACGACTCACAAATTATAATTCGAACCATGATACTCATACTAAACACAAGTAAATTATTTTGTGCCTGTTTGGAATCATTTCTAAAAACATTTTTCATGTTTTTCAAAAATAAAAAAATGAAAATGCTCTAACAAATGTGTTTAGCATCACATTTCTTAAAAAACAAAAACTGAAAACGTTTTTTCCTTATTTCTAAAAACTCAGCAAAACAAAACGGTTAAACATCGTTTTCGTTTCCATTT
This sequence comes from Morus notabilis, assembly GCF_000414095.1. Taxonomy (NCBI): domain Eukaryota; kingdom Viridiplantae; phylum Streptophyta; class Magnoliopsida; order Rosales; family Moraceae; genus Morus; species Morus notabilis. The sequence continues at coordinate 357,332 of NW_010357101.1, forward strand.
GGTATCAATGGTGATTCTAGCATCTCTACAAGGTCTAAACCTCTTCTCCTCCCTCCCTTCAACACCGCCCCCAAACGACCAACCTCCATCAACCTCATCGTCTCCTTCACCTTCGATCCCAATCCCCAAATACCCACCTTCCTCAAAACCACCGCCCCAAGTCCGTCCACCGCCACTCCAACTACTATAAAGCCCATCAGGGACGGCGTCATCGCGTCGGACGACGGCCGCTCCGTTGTCATCGGCGATTCTGACATCTCCTACCTCCTCCCCGGCGCGCCATTCGAGTTCCAATACAGCTACTCTGAGACCCCCAAGCTGAAGCCCTTGGCCATTCGCGAGCCGGCGTGCTGCCGATGATGCCAAGGCCGTGGACCGGGAAGGCTCCGCTGAAGAGCGCGAAGGAGAAGAAGAGGAATCGGAAGATTCCGCTCCTCGATTCGTTCAATCCACCACCGCCGGGGATGGAGGGAGTGAAGCAGATGGAGATGCCGGGGCCCCCCGACTGGCACCCCTAGCCCCCACTCTTCTGCGACTGTGCCCCCCCCCCAACTCTTCTCCGAAACCCATTTCCTCTGTTAGTTTTCATGTATATTAATGTTTATTTAATATATTTAATATTATTATTTATTTAATATATTTAATATATTATTATTTTAAATATTATTATATATTTTTAAAAATTAAACTACCAAACACAATTTTAATTTTTACTACCAAACACAATTTTAATTTTTTTTAAACTGAAAACAATCTCAGAATAAAATTATCAAACGCATTTTTAAAAATGATTCTAAAATGAAAATGAAAACGTTTTTCGTTTTCATTTTTATACAAAAAATAAAATCATTTTGAAACGAATTTTAAACGCAGTGACGTTTGGTTCATGAATTTAAATTATGTGATTAGAATTATTTTTAATTTACGTGTATTTTTTATGAGAGAAAATACTGTAACAAATCATGATTCGAATTAGAGAACTAATCTAGGTACCAAAGGACTCTTATTTTATTTTCTGGTAGATAGACATGGCGCGGGTCAAAAGCGGGGTAGAGGCGTCGGAAAAATCCGCATCGATCCGCTCCATTGGCATCCTATCTGAAACTAAAACGACAATCTAGTTGAAAAAAAAATAAAAAATTCATAAACGACACATTTTTGGGCTTCAATACAGAATTTACATATGGCATCATATCATTGGGTGCTCATACATCATTCTTTTCCCTTTTAATGTCTGAAAAAAAGAAGGGGCAGCAAAAAACAAAGAAAACCAGGCATAGCAGAAAAAAGAAGAAGAATCGACGAAGTGAGTTCTCTCAGGTTCCCATTTTCTTCCACCTCTAGGGTTTGTTTACGTTCTAGACTACGCTTTTTCTTAATTATTGAGTTTTGTCTGTTCTAAATTTATCATCTTGAAGAACTTTAAGGGCTCACTCTCCGTAGGATTTCCATTTTTCGATGAATTCGCTTGAGGCAGGAAATGATTTTCTTTTTCAATTTTTGTTTCTGTTTGGATGCTGAGAAATTCAAGGAAAGTTTTTTTCTTGCTTTTATGATCTGGAATATCGAAGGCTTGATGAGGTTTTAGGGTTGGTGGTGATGACCATATTCTCGTGGAGAATTCCAATATCTATATATTTTTTGCATAATTATAATATGGAATTTTTAGATTTTTTAGTTTCTAAGAGATTTGAGGTGTTCAAGGGAATAATAGAAGAAAGGAGAAAGTGAGATCTTACTTTGAAGGTTAAATTTCTTGTTTTCTTGTGATGTGATTTGTAACAGATTAGCGAATTTAGGGCTAGTTTGATATTGCCTTTAAGACCCCAAAATTCTTTTGCACTTATTCCGATGCAAATAATGTGTTTGTAGAGTCACAATGCACTTCTACAGTCATTTTGAGAAGTTGGATTTTTGTATGGAGGTTGTAATTTGTTGATTTGGTTGTTTGTTTAACATAACAGGTCACAAAAGAAAATGATTAGGCTTCAGACTTATGCGGGGCTTAGCTTTGTGGCAACTTTAGCAGTTATATATCATGCATTTAACAGTAGAGGCCAGTTTTACCCAGCCATGGTGTATTTGTCTACTTCCAAGATCAGTTTGGTGCTGCTTCTGAACATGGGTTTGGTGATTATGTGTATCTTGTGGCAATTAACGAAACGGGTGTTCCTTGGTTCTCTCCGAGAAGCGGAGGTAGAGAGGCTTAATGAGCAATCTTGGAGAGAGGTTATGGAAATTCTCTTTGCAATCACTATCTTCCGGCAGGACTTTTCAGTTTCATTTCTTGCCATGGTTACAGCTCTATTATTAATCAAGGCTTTGCATTGGTTGGCCCAGAAGAGGGTTGAGTACATTGAGACCACTCCAGCAATAACAGTCCTGTCTCATATTCGGATTGTCTCTTTCCTTGGGTTCCTTCTTACTCTGGACAGTCTCTTTTTGTATACTTCTGTAAATGATTTAATACGATCAAAAAAGGCATCCGTGTCCCTTTTCTTTTCATTTGAGTAAGTTATCTATGATCTATCCTATTGCTTTCTTGAGTGGTCTTTCTTATGGTTTTGTAAATTGAAATTGAAGGTAGATCATTTATTTGTTTATTTCTCTTAGATTGGTGCTGGAATTCATTCAAGCATCTAACTTGATTGATGTCAAGTAGTGCAATACATTTTTTAACCATAGATTGCTCGGAGTAAAAATAAACAAATATCTGTTTTTGACATCTTTGTCTTGCTTATGTGAAAAGTTACTGGTTGCTTTTTGATGGCCTAGGGCAATCTTTTGTTTTATGATCATATACTATTTTGACACGAATCATTTGGGATCTGCACACTCATTATTTGCAAGACTTGTCACCCAGAGGATGTTTTATAGTAATATAGGTCTAAAGTCTCAAGGCGCAATGTTACGTGCTTGCCGGTGCTAAATGCTTACCAATTGATATCTCAGGTACATGATCCTCGCTACAACAACAGTGTCAACATTCGTCAAATATGTGTTCTATGTCAGTGACATGCTTATGGAGGGACAGTGGGAGAAAAAGCCTGTCTATACATTTTACTTGGAACTCATACGTGACTTGCTTCACCTATCTATGTATCTATGCTTCTTTCTTGTCATTTTCATGTGAGTGTTATATTCAACCTTGGAGTTTTGTTTGCATAGAGAAAATTGCACGCTTTTCTTTTATTTATTTTTTAATCCCCTGGGATTTTGACTATTTAGATGTCTTAGTTTTACAATAAGGACTATAAAGTTTTTGAATTTTGGTCTGGATCATTCATCCACTCTCTCTCTCTCGCTCTCTAAATGTTTTCTTTGAATTTGTCTCTGTACAGGAATTATGGAGTACCTTTACACTTAATACGGGAGCTTTATGAGACATTTAGGAACTTTAAAATTCGTGTTGCTGACTACATTCGTTACCGGAAGATCACTTCAAACATGAATGATCGATTTCCAGATGCAACACCTGAAGAGCTTAATGCGTGAGCATCATGTTTCCTGAGTATATTATTTTCGTGATTAATATATTCTAATAAGTCGCATTTCTATTTGCGCTAATGTACATGCAGAACTGATGCAATCTGCATCATTTGCCGTGAAGAGATGACTACAGCCAAGAAACTGATTTGTGGGCACCTCTTTCATGTGCATTGCTTGCGCTCATGGTTAGAGCGACAACACACATGTCCTACATGCAGAGCCTTGGTTGTGCCTCCTGAAGATGCAACAAGTGTGACCGGAGGACAAAACGCATCCCGTTCAGAGGCTCATCAAGGTACTCAAATTGCTATAACTCTGCTGCATTTTTGTCCTTTTCCCCCTTAATTACTAATTACTTCTGGGAACTGCAGGGTTCTTTTCTGCTAACCCTTCCTTTTGATCTAGAACTTCCACATAGCAGTCGTAGTTGAATTTGTTATTGATTTACATTCTTTGTACCATTTGACATGTTCTAAAATCTTATCGACATTATTGTCTGCAAAATAGTTGTCATGGATGCAGTTAAAGCCTTTATTTTTATTTTTTTATTTTTATCTGACTTAACTATTTCATGGTTGGTATTTTTGCTTTTGTTTCTCGTAATGCCATTTGGATAACATAAATGATACTGCAGTGCTACATTGTTTTAAACTTTAATGTTACGTCTAAATTGCGGAGAATTGCCGAGAAATCATATTTCATTCTTTTGGGAACAGGGACAGGCATCTCAGGTTCATCCCTGCAGGGTTCAGCCAATAGTGTTGCTGGTGAAAATGTGAGCCATCATCAGGCCAGGCTCCAGGCTGCTGCTGCAGCTGCCGCAATATACGAGAGATCTTATGTTTATCCTTCTGCAAACGCTGTAGTGTGGTATGCACCATAAGCGTCTTCAGTTGTCTGCAACATTATAACTGTCTTCTGCCTATATATGTGTTTCTGCGATGTGCTGAATGCAAGCCTGACTAGTTTTGCGTGTAAACTTCTCTTCTTGGATACATCCATACTAGGAACAGGTGTGCTCGATGGAACCATAAGTAACAAGTCTAACATGTAAAAGAAAAGCTAATTAAAGTTTATAAGTATAAAACATAAAACATCAAGGTTGCATATTATTTGACAGCTTCACCCTATCATCACACTTCCTCCCCAAATTTGAAAACTAGTTTTATAGTTTTTAATGCAATATATTAAGATAAGAACCATATTGGTATTATTGGGTCCGGATGTTTCACCACCTTGATGAATGAAGCCATTCTAGAGTTCTCAGATGCAGCATCGAAGCAAAAACATGGAAGCTTAAGAAATTACACCTCTTGTTCGCAGGCATCCTGGATCTGCTGCTGCTTTCTTACCTCAGGCTCAAATACCTTTTGCCCGGTCTTCTTCTGGTGCTGAATCCAGTGGCGAACCAGCATCTAGTGCACAAGCCAAACAGTTTGTACCCTTTGGGGATCCTGCCAACATGTCCACCTATTTGCAGAGGTATGAAGATCGAGAAGCTCAAAGGAAGCTCATTCAGCATCAGATGGAGGTATTGTAAATAGTTGTACCGGGTCACTTAACAATGTGGCTCGCCCAAAAAAAAAAAGGGCTTTCGTCATATATGAATTTCACTTTCTGCTTTATTTTGGTTCTTTCTGTATTTTTATTATTCTCTTTCTTCATGATGTTATGGATCAATTAAAAAAGGCTTCACCTTATCTAACGTAAGTGTAATGAAAGCTGTGCAATCGGATATTCTATTGAAGTCCAACCCCTTATACACCACATGTCTTGGTCCCGGAAAATCCACCGTAAGTTTGAGTTTTTCTGTAGTTTGATGGGAGCAAGAGTTGTGGTGATGACCATAATAATTTCTCGTGCTCTTCATTTCATCCTTTACTCCTTCCATGTTCTCAAACTTTTGTTGTGTTTTTCTTAGATCCTAGTTATATCCCTTTGGCGTCCATCTTTTATATTCACATTGTCGTTGTTCTTGACTCGACTTTATTTTTCATATTGTGATTCTACAGATCCTGCAACATCAGCTTCAACTTTTACAGAATCCTAAAGCCAACGAAGACACAAATACCGAAGCTGGATTATCCTTCGGCAGCAGCCAGGAAGAGAATGTAGCATCTGTTTCAGAATGTGATCACCATGGCAAGATTGATTGACTTGAAGCATTTTCAAAATGTATGGATACAAAATATCTCAACTAGTAGACCCAGAAATGTGCATATAGGGGAAACACAACTAGATAAAAGAAGGTGTTGCATTGCTAATCAGAGAACCACTGTCGTTTGACATATGACAAGGTACTGAGCAATGTCGTATTGTTTGTTGTTGCCACCAACCTGTGTGGAATGGTTTGTGGCTTTTTGCCGGATCTTGATGTAACTTGTCCATTTGTAGTGCTAATTTGCACACAATTTCTTTTTCTTTTTTCCCCTCTTGCTTTTTAGTTTTGAATAATTTGGAGTGGATAACAACAAATACCAATTAATGTACTATTTGGCACCGAATGTTCAAAAGGGTTGAAATATTTTTCTAATCATTATCAGATTCAGTTGAAATCTTTTGATTGTGTGATTCTTGTTGCGTCTTGATTGTATGGCATACAAACTTCATCTCGAGAACAAGATGGTACTTATACAATTGCTACCATGGATAAAGGAGGCATATGCTTGTATTGACACGGATGGGCAATTTGAACATTGAACGATAAAAAGGAAAATTGTAAGAAACATTAAGGAGACGTTTGGTTCATGGATTAGAATCATTTTGGTTCATGGATTAGAATCATGTGATTAGAATCATTTTTAATTTACGTGTATTTTTTGTAAGAGAAAATACTGTAGCGAACAATGAACCATGATTCAAATCATGGTTTGAATCTTTCAACCAAACATCCCCTAAACAACAAAATGCTTGTTCAACGACAAATTACACTGACGACGGTGAACTTATTCTATTGTTAATTGAAAACCTTAATCACATGTCGTTTTTCAGTTCATCATTTCTTCTGCAGTGTTAAGTGATAAAAAAAAAGGGTGATTCTGTTAAGCGACTTGACTATGATTGGATAAGTGAAAGAATATGTTTGGGCGTGCTCAAGTCTTATATAATTAATCAATTAACACATGCAATAATGTTTATAACATATGGCGAGACGGCGCAACTCAAGGAAGAAGCTGATCACGAGCATACGCATAAATTGTAAGAATTTTCCTTAAGTGTCCCATGTGTATTTATAGATATTTTCAGGGTTATTTTGTACGAATACCCTTTGAACTTTTTGAATTTGACAATTTAATCTTTAAGCTTTTTTTCTTGATAATCAACACCCTGAATTTATAATTTTTGACACTTTCAACCCTTGTTGGTCAAATTTGTTCAAATTTTAACCCTATTTTGGACCTAACTTGCCAATGATGGCCTAATAAGGACATTGATGTTCATTTTTGTTTAGTTTCAATACAAATACATTTCAAAACTTGAACGTAATTTAATTATAACTTAAACTTTAATCTAAATTTAACATGAAATTTTATTAATATTAAACAAAAATATCATCAATGTGCTTCTTAAGCGGTCACTTGTAAGTTTGGCGCAAAAAACCATCAAAATTTTAATGAATTTGAGCAGCAAGGACTAAAAGGGCTAAAAATTAAACGTTTTGGGGGTTCATTGCAAGGTAAAAAAGTTTAGGGACTAAATTACCAAATTTAAAAAGTTTAGGGAGTATTCATATAAAGTGGCCTATTTTCAATTGAGGAAGTTTGACGCAACATTTAATAAAATAATAAAGGATAAATATTATTAGGTCTTCTCTCCACTTATAAATGAACAAATTGGGTTTTTTGCATAATTAAAGGTTAACTTATATAAATGTCGGATTCTTGTATAGAGAAAATTTGTTGTAATTGTAAGTGTACATATTTAGCTTTGCTTTCCACCAAAAAAAAAAGTGTAAATTTTTAGGATTAGAACAGGAAGAAGAAACAGACATAAATGATTAAGACCGACATAAATGATTAAGTACAAAAAATATCGTCACCATTAGCTAAATTAGATACTAAATTGTACTAGAAGCTAAATAGAAGACGAACACCAGAAACAAACAAATTAAAGAAAGCTAAACAACTTTGATTGCTTATCGTTTTCACTTCAGGGGAATGAGAAGAAGAGTCAAAACGCGACTCAATTTCAATGGAACCTATTCAGGTCCCGTTCACTTCGCTGATTCGAGTTTAGAATTTGAGTTGAGATGTGACTTTATGTGAGAGCTTTTTACTGTAGTAAAAAAGTTAGATGTGATTGTTTGTGAGAGCTTTTTACTGTAGAAAAACTCAAATTCTAAACGCGAATCAGCGAAGTGAACGGGGCCTTATTTTGTATGAGAATGATACAAGTTTGACTGCCATAAAATAAATAAATAAATATATAAATCCGTTCCATAGGTAATTGAGTCGCGTTTGACTCCTCTTCTTATTCCCCAGAAGTAAAAACTGGTTTGTCTTCTAGCCCAAATAAAAATGTGGAAGCTTGTCATATTTCAAGTTGTAAATACACACACAGATATATATATATATATATACACACACACACACACACAGACATATATAAATTAAAGTTCGTTTTTCCTTCTGGGGAAGGTGAAAAGATTGTGTGAATCCTATAATTGGGAGGTCGTCCAATAGATCTCTCTTACAGCAGCCCTTATTCATCATTTTTCTGCTCTTTTTGACGTTTTCGTTGTTACACAACCATGGCTATGATAAGAAATAAGAATATTGATGTTTTTGGTAGTGGCAAATTGATTGCAACCAAACGTTGATGTGTTTTAAGAAACTTTCACTTTTTTTTTTTTTTTTTCCTAGTAGGGTTGATTTTATTGGTCTTGAACTTGACCTTATTAGTTATGTAATTTGGTTTTTTTTTTCCTTTGCCAATTACTCTCTCTCTCTCTCTCTCTCTCTCTTTTTCTTATTTGTAATTATAGATTAGTAGTTGCGTGATTTATTTCGGTAACATGATTCTTCTTTGAAATTTTATACTTCTAATAATTAGCTGGATTTATCAGTTAAGCTGACAAGAAACAACCATAATTTGAATTTTAATGGATAACAAAGAATTAACGTGTACACTTTATATACTACAACTGATTATGCTAAAGAATTAACGTGTACACTTTATATACAACTGATGCTGAGTGCTAGGTACTTGAGCAGTATCAGCTGCATCACCACATTTTTTTCTATATATAGACCTTTATACCAAAAAGAAAGGAAAAGGTTGGTGATATCATGAAGGTGGTTTTAAGGTTGCAACTTTTAGGGGTCCTAGTGTTCGTTGGCATCTTCCATTCCGAAGCTTGGGCTCGTTATTCTTTTGTGGTAACCTACACACACACACACACACATATATATATATATATATAGACACACACACACACACACACACACACACACATATATATATATATAGACACACACACACATGATACACACCAAAGAATAATTATAGGCCTCCTTAATTAGTATTTATTACATTTTTAATTTCATTTTTATGAGGTAGCTACGTACTTAGTATTTGTATTATTATGTTGCTAGTTGCAGAGGGCCTTTTAATAGGTATAAAAGGACTGTTTTACAGGTTGAAGAAACCCCATACACAAGGCTGTGCGGCACCAAGAACATCTTGACAGTAAACGGTACATTTCCCGGACCGACACTATATGTTCGCAGAGGAGATACCGTTGTGGTTGATGTTTATAACAAGGGAACTCGTAACATTACTATCCACTGGTATTTGATGATCATACATCTTCTTATAAATTCATTACACCATCGCTGAAAGAGAAATTGTCATGTGAAAAAGAAAAAAAAAATTGAGTCTTATACGCGATAGTTAATTTTAAGATATATTTTAATGCTATCACACACACGCATGTATGATGATTGGTTACCAATCTCTCTCATATTGGATTCATTATTTTTTCATTGACCTATAAATTCTACGCATAATTAATATTAAAACTATAAGTTGTTAGATAATATTATATTAATATTGATGTTCAAACTACTCGATTACACACTCAAGAATCAAGACGTTACGTGTAAGATATAGAATTTAAAATTTAGTTGATCTCTCATTAATTTTTATTATTTTATTAAGGATTAGATTAGTCAATCCCATTATTATTATATGTTGATCAACCTACCCTTCTACTATGTTATATTTCTCTATACCAGTTATATTGTTTAGAACTTCATTTCTGTTATTGTTCTTATATATTTTCTCTCTAAAATTCAATCTAACAATTTCAGGCATGGAGTAAAGCAATCCAGAAATCCATGGTCAGATGGTCCTGAATATATCACACAATGCCCAATTCAACCAGGAGCCAAGTTCAGTCAAAATATCATATTCTCCACAGAAGAAGGAACCCTTTGGTGGCATGCTCACAGTGAGTGGGACCGAGCCACCGTCCATGGCGCTATCATCATCTATCCCAAAAATGGAACCGATCACTACCCCTTCCCCAAGCCTCATGCAGAATTCCCTATCATATTAGGTACGTAACAATATATATACACATATATAATTCCTATTATATTGGGTAACTATATATATCTGGACGATTATTCAATGGTTACGTACTTATCATATTATAAAAATAAATGCATATCTTAATTATATTTGATGGTATTGCATTGTATAGACTTGCTACAACCAAGTTAATCAGCACCTTAAGTATTAATTAAAAAGATTACCATGAGTTCTCTAAATATAATGCTGATTAATTGACATAATTATTTTCAATAAACTATTCAATTCGTTGCAGTCATCTAATTCATATCACATGACTAAAACGACAATATCCACAAACGAGTCAATATAAAGCCAAGATGCCAATGCTGTAATTTTTGTAGGGATCCTTCAGGTCATAGCCAATCATCTGTAATGGGAATGAAAATTAATTTGGTGGCCTTAAGAGATTAAAAGACAAAAAATTAATTTGTTATCTCTTGTAACTATGATCCTATACATATACATGTAAGTACATCTTTGCATATATATATATATATTGAAAGATAATATATTATTGAAAGATAAGTACCTCTTTAAGATAATATAAGCCAAGCTGCCAATGCTGTAATTTTGTAGGGATCCTTCAGGTCATAGCCAATCATGTATGATGTGAATACAAATTAATTTGGTGGCTAAAAGAGATTTAAAGACAATTAATTTGTTATCTCTGATTTGTTGTCTCTTGTAATTATGATGCTGTACATCTAAATATAAGTACCTCTTTACCACATATATATATATATATATTGAAAGATAATATAAAATTTGGGACATAATAAATTGTAGGAGAGTGGTGGAAGCAAGATATAGACAAGGTTTACAATGATGCTATTCAGTCTGGAGGAGATCCTGTTGCTTCAGATGCTTTAACCATCAACGGTCAACCTGGTGATTTTTATCCTTGCAGCTCAAAATCAGCAGGTCAACCTCTTTATTCATAACTAAAATTAATAAAAAAATGCTACCATCAATCATTCTATCACTTTTTATATTAATTATTTGACACGTAGATTGTACTAATATGATATATTATTATTTAAATAAAAAATAATATAGTTAAATGTATATGTCAAATAGCGAATAACAAATTACTTAGATTGTAGTTAACGGTTAATTAAAATTGTAAAGTACCAAAGCGTTAGTGATTTCAATTGACAATATTCATGATGAATATTTTGCAGACACATTCAAGCTAAAGGTTGACTTTGGTAAGACTTACCTGCTCCGTCTAGTCAACAACGCCTTGCAGATCAGCCTCTACTTCGCCATCGCCAACCACACCCTAGCAGTCGTCGGCTCAGACGCAAGTTACCTCAAGCCATTTGTCACTGACTACATCTCTATATCACCTGGTCAAACCATCGACGTCTTGTTCACAGCTAACCAAAACCCTAATCACCTCTACTACATGGCCGCCGGAGTCAGCTCCGACGCTACTCCTCTTGTCGTCGAGAACAACACCACCACCACAGCCATAATCCACTACAATAATCAAAACCACACTAGTCGTAGTACTACTCCCTTGATCCCAAAGCTTCCTTCCTACGATGACACCATTTCATCGGTTAATTTCACAAGTAGGTTTAGGAGCTTAGTTGACAAAAATCACCCCATAGACGTTCCAAAACACATAAGAAAGCGAATGTTCTTCACCGTCTCTATGAACACCTTACCTTGCCCTAATGACACTTCGTGTCAAGGGCCTAACGGGTCTCGTTTAGCGACGAGCGTGAACAACATTAGCTTTGTGACCCCAACACCAATTGACCTATTAGAAGCTTACTATTATCAAATCAAGGGTGCATTCGGGGTCAAGTTTCCGAGCTTCCCGCCGCTGAAATTCAACTTCACGGCCGAAGATCAACCGTCGTACTTGGAGACACCGAAGAGAGGGATAGAATTGAAGGTGTTGAAGTACAATGCAAGTGTGCAGATTGTATTCCAAGGGACGAGTATAGTTGATCCGAGTGAACATCCCATGCATCTCCATGGATTCAGTTTCTACGTGGTTGGAATTGGCTCTGGCAATTTTGATAAACACAAGGACCGTTTGAAGTTCAACCTTGTTGATCCTCCTCTTCAGAACACCATTGCAGTTCCTCTTAATGGCTGGATCGCTATCAGATTTAAGGCAGATAATCCCGGTACATACATCACACTAGCTACTAGTTTTTTTTTTTTTGTACAGAAGATTCATAATTCATGAGGTACAAACAGAAACACCTATTGATATGCGCGCGGTCGCTAGATCATATTAGAATCATGTCAAAATAAAAAGATAAGTGTATTTAACAGAACTTGATAGACTATAATGGTTTAGAGCTGCGCAGTATCAATAGCATATTCTTTCTCTATCTTACCAAAGAATTCTCCTGTTCATTTATTAATTTGTTTCTAATTTTATCATACTCTACTAGTAGAAAGTTTGTAGACCTAGAGTAGTACTGTCAAATTACATGATAATGAAAAACAATCAAAATTTATGGAAACATCTCGCAGTTTAGAATTACGCAGTACCTTTGAAATAAATTTTTTTTTTTGGGTACTTTATTTTAATCTTATGATAGTTAATTTCCATAAAAGATAATGATGTGTTTTGTTTAACTTGTTTGTTTGCTGAAACTGCAGGGGTTTGGTTTATGCACTGCCACTTTGACAGGCACATGTCGTGGGGGATGGACATGGCTTTCATTGTCAAAAACGGGAAAACTCCAAATACTCAAATGTTACCCCCACCGCCAGATATGCCACCATGTTAAGACTAATAATGTCTGCTTTTATATTTTTCTAGATTTTCAGCCATTGAAATTTTTTAACAATGCATATTCACAAACGACTTCATGTTTCCTGTTTTTTGCTTGTCAACTCTGGGTAATTCTTCTGGAGGAGTAAAGATAGATTTAAAATAATAAAAAAAAAGGTGCTATATATTGCTCCTAAGAGGACCACTACTGTCGTTTGACATATGACACAGTTCTGAGCAATGTCGTGTTGTTTGTTGCTGCCACCAAGCTGTGTGGAACGGTTCATGGTTTTTCTGGATTTTTATGTAACTCGTCCATTTGCAGTGCTAATTTGCACACAATTTCTTTCTTTTCTTCTTCTTCTAATTCGTTTTTTTTTTTTTTTTTTTTTTTTTTTTTTTTTTTTTTTTTTTTCTCCATAGTTTTGAATATATAATTTGGGGTGGATATTCAAATGGTACCATATTCAAAATGGGTTGAAATATTCTGCAAATCATTGTCCGTTGAAATCTTTCGATTGAATGGTTCTTGTTGCATCTTGATTGTGTGGCATACAAATTTCATCTCCAGAACAGGTATTAGTCCTACAATTGCTACCATGGATAAAGAAGGTATATATGTACTTGTATATAACATGAATAAGCAATTTGATTTAAGCCAAATGAAATGATAAACGGCAGTCATTTGGATAAAAACCAATAACTAAAAATGTCACAAATCAGAGAACGAGGCAAAATAGTTCATACGACAAAAGGAAAAAAAATGACGAGAAACATTAAACGACGGTATACTTATTCAACGATAAATTACGCTGCCATTATTATAGCAAAAAACTTAAACAAATAACCCTGACATCAAAACAACAACAAATCAGAAAACGGAAGAACCAGAAGGACAATAAAGCGAAGTACAACAAAACTGGGCAAACGACGACAAACAAAAAATTTTTAAAACTAAAAACTCCGTTAGAATAAAAGATGACAATCATTTCCATAGACGGCAATATATGAGAGACGACAGTAGGTGAAAAGAACGATGGCAAACATGAAACAACAGAAACAAAATGACCACAAAATGAAAAACGGAAATCGATTAGACCAGAGACGAAAAAGGTCATTAAATTAAAATGGAAACGACTATAAATCTGTAAACGACACAAAGTTTCAGACGAGGACAATATAGAACACCACCACATACAACTGAACAACATAAAATGAAAACCTCTTTCAGAGTTTTTAATTCTAATTTTGTTACAGTTAAAATCTCTCATAAAGAATCACATTTAACTTTTTTACTACAGTAAAAATCTCGCACATAAAATTACATCTAAACTCGAATTGAAAACTCAAATCCGCGAACTGAACGAGACTAACTTTGATTGCCATAAATTAAATAAGTAAATAAATCCTTTCAATTGAAATTAAGTCTCCTTTTGATTCTTTCCGAAAGAGAGAAAAAAAAATCACCTATTCTTATTTATTCCTCTGAGGTTAAAACCTTGTTACTCATATAAAATGAGTCCCGTTAAATAAGTAGGTGAAATTCAATCTACCGGCCAAGATACTAGTGGTCTTTCTTTCTGATCTCAGACCGCTCTTACCTTGCCTTTTTTCAGTCGTTTCAAGGTTGATCAAGTTTGTTGATATATATCAAGGCACCTTGACTTTCTAGCATATGTATATATACATGCGATTAAATTGGATATCTTTGTTTGGTTACAAATTTATGGACTTGGAATTAGATATTGGGTTTGTCTATGTTACGAATATTGATTTAGTTGGGATTAGTAAGTTAAATTCAAAATTAGTCGTACCAGTTGTAGTAGTTCATCAGAGTATATGTTGACACTGGCTTTGTCACGAAGCAATATATTTCTTAAAAAATTATTACAATTATAGTAATTGTAGTGAATAGCAACTTTATAAAACTAAAAGAAGTAAATAGTATATTTTAAAAGTATTTGAAATAAATAATGGTTTATCATGTAAATATTTTATTTACGACAAGTAAAAAATAATTTATTTGATAAAAAAATTTTCATTTATGTGGAAAATAATATTTTATTAATTGTAAAAGGAAAATTTGCATGAAAATAAATCTTTTTATCAATCATAAAAAGAAATTTACACGGTGAACTGTTATTTACTTTAAATAATTTTAAAATCTATTATTTTACTTTAATTATTTACTATTGTTAGGGTCAAAATCTGCACCAAGATCACAGTCGTACACGTGTATAAAATTTGGGGAAGAAAGTCGAGTGAAATCGACTGGAGACAAAATGACTGGAGAGACAATGACGACCGGAGAAGCACGACGATGGGAGACCCGTAGGGACCACCGTGGATAAAATGGGAAAGAAAATTCCTTGAAAGTCACAAAGTCCAGTCCACCCGAATTCTACATTAAAGACACGAATCTGATCAATATAGAAGAATAAAGTAACTACAAGCCAAATAAGGAAACGAAAAAGAGGAAATCAACTCAAGAAAAAGGAAACCAGAGATCTTCTCCTATAAAAAGAGGATGGAATCATGAATTATACATCAAATTCATCACTTACAGACCCATATATCAAATTTATCACTCTCTCTAGATTCTCTCTAAATTCCCTCATCTTTTATCTCCTTTTTTACTCTCCATTGTAATCGTAAATTTGATAAAATATAGTGAAACTCTGAGACCCTACAGTAGACGCAACCCTAATGATTCATCATTAATTTTCAATTTTTTTAAAAGAAAAATACTTTTTAAATTACCCTAAAATAATTACTTGAGCCAATTATTATTATTATTATTTTTAACTTGTATGGGGATTCAAGTCTACACTTTGTGACAGAATCAAAGTATAAATTTGTTGTTAGACTATAATTACAACCGCAATACAAGATGATATTGTGTGGTGTTAACATGCAAAATAATTTAGCACACAAAACAACACCACACCTCATATAGCAATTTTCCTGCTAAAATGATAAAAAAAAAAAAAAAAAAAAAAAAAAAAAAAAATTTGACATTGCATTGGAAAGACTCTGAGCCTTCACCTGGGTCCGGGACGCTTGGCGCGTTTAAAATATGAAATCTGCCGTCAAAAGTATCATACAAACATACCGATGGTATAATCACTGATGACCGTCAATATATTTACAAAGATATAAGAGGTATTTTGCAATGATACTAATAACTTTGAAAATCAGTAATAGTTCGTTGGTGACAAGCGATATCCTATTATAGTACTTTGTATTAACTGCCTGGAGACCACCTTGTCCTATCATAATACTATGTGACCCGGCGGGAGGCCATCAGTAGTATCTCACTCTGAAACTAAAACTTGTAACAATCCATAGTAGTCGGCCGGTAATCATTAGTATCCTACCGTTATACTTGGTATCTTACCGCTTGTTTCTTAAAAAAAAAAATTACTGAACTTACTTTTAAAAGTATATAAATCTGAATTTTTATCTTTTATTTTTAATTAGTATCTTTTTATTAATATAGTTATTTAATAAAAAAATATAATAATTAAAAATAAGGAGTAAATACTTATACATTTTAACAGAATATTTGTTAAAATTTCTCTTTATTTTGCCACCGAATAAGAAAAACCTAATTTGTTACGGGAAAAACTGAGAAAAAAAAAGAAAAAAGAAAAGTCAATGAAGAGAATGTTTGGTAGAGGGATTTGTTCCCTGATTCGAATCATGATTCATGGTTCGCTACAGTATTTTTTCTCACAAAAAATTCACGTAAATCGAAAATGGTTCGAATCACATGGTTTGAATTCTCCAACCAAACGTCCTCGAAGAGCTTTTAAAACTGGGGAGGCTGGTCTCCGCCTGCAATAGGTTCCCTCTAATTTTTCCAAACAACAATTGCTGACCAATATAAAAAGAACAATTACCAATTTTGGACTTTAAAGTTTCTTTCCATCTGTCTTTTTCTGCTTTTACCCCCCAAATATCACGCTTTGTCTATAAAAATCGACCCTATGAAATTCACAAACCCTTCTTGCCCCTCAATCTCATTTTTCTTGTCTACCAGAAAGAAAATAAAAAAAAAAGAAATATTTTTTTGAAATAAGAAATAAGAAAGAAAAATCTTTAAAAGAGAAAAAAATGAAAAAAGTGAAAAGAAATTATGTAGTGAGATGAAAAAAATATCACACCAACTAGAGTTCAAAGATCGAGTTTATTATCTTCACATGTGAAAAGGTAAATTATCTTACACAAAAAGACTAATTATTCAACTATGAACAATCAAATACCTAAAAATCATATCAAAATTAACATACATAAATTTAATTGAATAAACACCGATGATGCATTTTTTTTACCAAAAAAAGGGGGAAAATTAAAAAAGAAGAAAGGAAAAATGAAAAAAAATAAAAAGAATTATATAGTAATATAAAAAATGCTACATGATCGCAATGGCAAAATTAATTATCCTCATGCGTAAAGATACCGGATTACCAAATAAAATATACTAACATTATCAAAATCATATAAAACTAAAACAATATGTGAATTTAAACCATACAAATACTAAAAATCTCATACCGGTTAGAAACTGACTGTAATTATATTTATTATCTTCATGCATAAATATCTAAGAATAGTTATTTAATTATGAATCATTAGATGACGTGATAAAAAACTAAATATACAATATTAATCATAAAAATATAAAAATAAACGAAATACCATATCAACCAGAATATGACTTGGGTGAATTTATAATCTTCATGCAAAAAGATATTTTTTTGAAATAAAGTTGTTATTATAAACAAAATGCGTTTAATACAATAACAAGTTCTATATTACATTAAAATAAAAAAGATGTACGTGAATTTATCGATTTTTTTGTTTTTACCTCAATAAAAAAATACTTAATAACTAAGATCCCGTTTATTTTATTGATTTGAGTTTTGTTATAATAAAAAATTTTTAAAAATAATCATATTTAATTTTTTTTACTATAATAAAAAATTTTCACATAAAATCATATTTTAATTCAAATTAAAAATTTAAATAAACGAACTAAACGCATCATTAAATTCTCTAAAAACTACTGAGAACCCCAAAAAATAAAATAAGAATAAAAAAAATTAAAAAAATTAAAAAACCCAGCCAAAACCAAATGTACTCCTCAGCCCTTCACTTCACTCTCCCTTCTCTAAACTCTGCTTCATTTTCAAGCTGTCTCTTATTTCCCCCTCTCTCTCTCTACATTCATTTATAAATTCACGCCCTTTTCTCTTTTTCCTCTTCC
>NW_010357101.1:375497-381198 GCF_000414095.1 Morus notabilis
CTTCCGATTTCCCTCTCTTCACCATTATCTATCAACTATCCCTCCTTCCCTCCGCGCCTCCCTCTCTCTCTCTAGAATCTTTATCTCTCCTAGGGTTTGCTTCTTCTTCTTCCTTCCTTCCTTTCCAGTGCGCGCATACAGTGTCCGGACTCTCTCTCTAGGGTTTATCGGACTGTTTGTTTTTCTTGTTCTTTATTTTTTTTAAATTGCCTTGCTTGTCTCTCTGATTATGGCGGCCGAGAAGCTTCGGGATTTGAGCCAGCCGATTGACGTCGGCCTGCTCGACGCCACCGTCGCCGCCTTCTACGGCACCGGATCTAAGGAAGAGGTGAGTGATTGGTCTTCCTTTCCTTTTCCTACTTTCTGTTTGGTTCCCGAGAAAAGCATGCGCGCAAATTGGGACTCTACTCAATTGAACTTTCTGGAACCTTGTCCTTGCTTTTACTTTTTTTTTTCTGTACTTTTTTTTGTTATTTCATGGGAGAGTATGCGATGAATTGGATTGCAAAGGTTTTTGGCGTTCGGAGTTGGTTTGCTTCGTTACAATTCTTTTGCTTATGTTGGTATTAAGGGTTTAATGAAGGGGGAGGAGGATTTAGGCTTAGTCGCTTGAGGATCTCAACGTTTTCAGATGTGGATTTTTTGCATAGGGAGAGGATAATTTACTAGTACTCTTTCTGTTCTGATCACGTAGAAAATTGAGGAACGATTACGTTTAATTTAAGCTTCTAGTCAACCATTAGGCTTCCAAGGCTTTCCTGAAATACCTGTGCTTCTGTGGACATTTTTTCATGCGTTATAGTTTTCAAATTTGTAATTTTACTAGTGCAGCCACATTGGCCTTTTGGATTGTATTAGATGTTGTAGGATTTTTAGGAATTGCAACAGTATTTAAAAATAAGTTTACTTTTGTTTTTAAGGCGAAATTTCGTGTTTAAATCTGGAGAAATATTGTTTGGCGTAACAGATTGTGTGCTCAACTAGTGGCATATATATATATTTATATTCTTTTTCCAAGTGTAATCTTCTCAAAAAATTCTGTGGCTTTGATGTCGCTGAAACAGAGGTCAGCTGCAGACCAGATCTTGCGGGACTTGCAAAACAATCCTGATATGTGGCTCCAAGTTGTGCACATTCTACAAAACACAAAGAACCTAAATACCAAGTTCTTTGCGTTGCAGGTTGGTTGCATTGGTTTTAAACAACCTATTAGTCTGTAAGAATGTATAGTCTCTTTTGTTCATTAGCATATTGAGGATTCCATTTGGAATTGATCATAAATGGGTTCATTGCTGACTTTGCTTCTACATACAGGTCCTAGAAGGTGTTATCAAGTACAGATGGAATGCATTGCCTGTTGAGCAGAGAGATGGAATGAAAAATTACATATCTGATGTAATTGTGCAGGTACAGTTTAGATTTGTATGAAATGCAAAGTTAAACTAGTTGGCATGTTTTGGTTGGTAGATATGCTTTTACGACATCCAGTCTTCTTACCTTTACATCTGTTACTTAGCTTTCAAGCAATGAGGCTTCTTTTCGGATGGAGAGACTGTATGTCAACAAATTGAATATCATATTGGTTCAGGCAAGTTCCCTTCTTCATCTTCATAGTGAATTCGTCCTATCAAAAAAAAAAAAAAAATCTTTATTGTGAAATCCAGATGCTATTCAAAACAGTGTTATTTTATGATTACAGGTAGTTGTGTCATTGGTGATTTTCCTCGTCTTGCGTTTTCCGTTATCTTGTCCCGTTTATGCTCATCCAGAATTTATTTGCTTAATTTATTGTCAAATTTATCTCTCTCGTCCACAATTACCTGTTAAACTTTATGTCAATTTGCTCTGCCCTCTCATTGGATGATTTTTTAATTTCAAAGTACAGATTTTAAAGCATGATTGGCCAGCAAGATGGCGAAGCTTTATTCCTGATCTTGTTTCAGCTGCTAAAACCAGTGAAACAATTTGTGAGAATTGCATGGCTATATTGAAGGTAAGTATCTCTTTCTCTTTTTTATCCTTTTTCTTTCTCCATTAACTTTAAAAATAAGTTTGAGTGGTTGCCCATGTGTCAGCACTAATCGCTTGAATATGTTTTGTTCAGCTTCTAAGCGAAGAGGTTTTTGATTTCTCAAGGGGAGAGATGACTCAAAATAAGATTAAAGAGCTTAAGCAATCATTGAACAGGTCATTATGAATTGCTTTGGAATTGTTATTGTGTTTTATTCTTCATTGATTCTATCATTGCCGTAACTAGTAGTATTTTAATCCCTGTTTTGTGGTGTTCCTTGCCCTCTGCATTACTGGCAGTTCTTGGTTACGTACTACCAGATTCTAGCCATTTCATGATGAGCTATGATTGTGTTATCAACCTGTCCCTGTATACCTTGGCAATATATTATGTGCTTTTCCAATCTCACTCAGAATATGATTGGTTGTTGCAGTGAGTTTCAACTCATTCATGAGTTATGCTTATATGTTCTATCAGCATCTCAAAGAACTGAGCTTATACGTGCAACACTGTCCACATTACATGCTTTCCTCTCGTGGATTCCTCTAGGCTATATTTTTGAGTCTCCATTGGTATGTGCCTTGTTCTTGGATGGTTATTGAATTACCTTTTTCGTAGTTATCTGTAGTACCACATGTTTGATTGTGTATCTGTGCTTGCAGCTTGAAACACTACTGAAATTTTTTCCCATGCCATCTTATCGGAACCTCACCCTTCAGTGTTTAACAGAGGTATTTTGTTGTTCCCATTGTAAGTAATGATTTCTCTAAATCATGCCTGGTTCTCATTGTTGACTGTACTTGTATTTAGGTTGCAGCTCTCAGTTTCGGAGATTTCTACAATGTGCAATATGTTAAGATGTACAATATATTCATGGCGCAGTTGCAGGTATTTCTGATTTATTCTTTATCTCTCTGTATAATTTAGCACACAACTAAGCATATAGTTGGGCGCATTCTTTATTGTCTGATTTTCTGTTGTATTGTAATTATATTTTATATTTCTCTTCTTGGCACTTAAAGTTTTTCTCTTTGGCCTGTTAGACTGTTCTCCCTCTGAATACAAACATTCCCGAGGCTTATGGACATGGGTCTAGCGAAGAACAGGTATGTATTGTCTAATTCACCATATAATAGCATATTTATATACAACATGTTTCTTTCATATTTTTTATGTTATTGGTTTGTACTTCATTATTTATTTTCCCTCTTCAGGCTTTCATTCAGAATTTGGCCTTGTTTTTCACTTCATTTTTTAAGGTAAGATTCTTTTCTCGCTACATGTATAATTTTTTTCCTATCCTTAATTTTATCCTGTTTGTTTAATGACTCTTCTCATATGGCACCAAGTATAAGTATGTTTTATTAGCACGCAACAGGAATTTTTTGTTTTATTTGTTGCTTTGTTGACTGCATATAATAACGTTTGCTGCGTCATGATTGTGGAATTGTTTCTGCCCAATCTGAAACGTGGAATGAGTTATTGTAGACTATATACAAGTCAAGGTTTTAAAAGGCAGAATCAGGCCTTGAGGCGTTTTGCCTTTACGAGGTGAGGCGTAAGCCTCAAAAAATGCCTGTAAAAAATTTTGAAAAAAAAAAAAATAATAGTAACAAAAACTAAATCCATACTTAATAATCATTAAAAACAAGAAATTTAACCAAACATCCACATAAAAGACTAAATAATTATCAAATCCTAATATCATAAGGTTCATAATGCACTTCTAAAAGCCTAATCGCCCAACTCATCAATCATCATCACTACTAAGAGAAGCATCAGCCAACTTAAATCTCTCAGTGTATGAAAGGTGTTGTGACTCCGATAAGCTACGTATAATAAATTAAAATGGCAACAAGTGGCCACTGTAACAAATGGTTTCTCTCATAAACACAGATAAGGAACATCAATGCATAAGAATAAAAATTTTTAATATACATATTAGAGTAAGCCTTCAAAATGGAAAAAAAAAGGTTTAGAAGAGATTAGATACCTCTTGTGAAGTCCTGGTGCGGCCGCGGCTGGTTGGAGCAAAGGTGAAGGAACCTTGCAAAGAAGGAGGAGGCACGGCACCGGGAAAGAAGAAGAAGAAGAAAGAAGCGAACAGCGGTCGGCGAAGAAGGAGGATATGGCGGTCGGTGAAGAAGAAGGAGCTGCGAAGGAGGCACGGCGAGGAGGGAGAGGTGCGAAAGAATGAGGAGAAGATTTCGCAGTGAGGGAGAGGTTCGATTTTCTCGGTCTCTGGTATTTGGGCTTTTGGGGCCAGCGGGCCCAATTCAGTTAGGGTTAAAAAAACCACCGAAAACCCTATACAGGCAAGGCGTACGCCTCACTAACCGCCTGAGGCACCGCTCAAAGGCGTGCGCCTCAAGTGGTTGAGGCGCACACCTCAACTCCTACCCTGTGAGGCGTTGGAGTTGAGGCGCTTTTCCAGTGCCTTGCCACGAGGTGCGTGCGCCTCAGGCGCTTTTTAAAACACTGATACAAGTCTATAGCTCTATATGGGCTTTTAAATTTTTTCTTAATTACTTTATTTTAGTTTGCAATGTTCAGAGTCTCAACTGTTGGCTCATTTTATCATTATGCACACTTGAAAGAATTCAATGGAACTTAAACAATGACATTATTGGCAGAAAATTTGAAATTTTTGGTTTAGTACAGTGGAATATTCATAACATTCTCCCCTTGTATGCAGTCTCACATCCGTGTATTGGAAGCCCCTGGAGATAATATAGCTGCATTGCTTATGGGTCTTGAATATCTTATTAAAATATCGTATGTGGATGACACAGAAGTTTTTAAGGTATATATATATTTATGATCTATTTCTCTCGCGTCTTTCTCACGCATGTGGGTGAAAAGTATAATTACTGAAACATATTACCTCCTGGTGATGGTAACAGGTTTGCTTAGACTATTGGAATTCATTTGTGTTGGAGCTATTTGAGGCACACCATAATTTGGATAATCCTGCAGTAGCAGCCAATATGATGGGTTTGCAGGTATTGCTTTTTCTGTTATATTTCTTGGTGCTTTTGGTGAAAGGTGTTATTTTCTGGATAGTTGAAGAGATGATCTCTATTTTTCCTGAAATTACAATTTCATTTCCTTCTCTGAAGGGTTGCTTATGCTGGCTTATTGATTTTGTACTGAATATGCAGATTCCTATGCTTCCTGGTATGGTTGATGGCATTGGCTCTCAACTTATGCAAAGACGGCAACTATATGCTGAGCCGATGTCAAAGTTAAGGATGCTTATGATTTCTCGTATGGCCAAGCCAGAAGAGGTTCTCATTGTTGAAGACGAAAATGGGAACATTGTTCGTGAAACCATGAAGGACAATGATGTTCTTGTTCAATATAAGGTTTACCAATCTTATCTTTTGCAAACATATGAATTGTAGCTTTGTCTTATTTTATTTTGCCATGATATATTTCTTTTTCTCCTTTTCAAAACTAATGGATGTTTAATACCTTAGGGTTTTCATTTTTTGAAATCTTTCTTTACCAAGTTGTGACGACCAATTGTTGTTGCAGATCATGAGGGAGACTCTGATATATTTGTCACATCTTGATCATGATGACACCGAGAAGCAGGTAAATATATATATATATATATATATATATTTCAGGATTCAGTGTTTACATCTTCTTTTAAGATGATAAATTATAAACTTGCTCTAATCTTTC
>NW_010357101.1:381223-392914 GCF_000414095.1 Morus notabilis
TTTCCCTATGTGTCTTCAGTGATACCATATGCGTGATATTCCAGTAACATTAATTCTAATATACTGGTTATTTGTTTGAACAAATAATAGTGCCATTCTACCTTGTAATAAATGTGATATTGGACAAGCTAGTTTCTGGTTCGTACGTTTTTGTGTGGAATCCGTGTGGTTACAAATTGGGCCACTCGTATTGGCAGATTGAAGATAAGAATACATATGGAATTTTTATTACAACTTTTTTTGAGTTACATTTTTATTAGCACACAAATAATGGGGAAAAGTCATTTTTATTAGTGTTAGATCTTGTGTGATCTTTTTGTGGTGAACTTTGAAGAGTGATTGAATCTGGTCCTATGTGATGCAGATGCTAAAGAAGCTTAGCAAACAATTGAGTGGTGAGGATTGGAATTGGAACAACTTGAACACGCTATGCTGGGCAATAGGGTCTATATCTGGTTCGATGATGGAAGAACAGGTACTTTTTGCTTTTGGTGCTGGGAAGGAGCAATATATTAGAAGTGCATGTGCTTCATAAATTTTATTACATGTTATTTCTACTTGTTTTTGATTTGTCATCATTGTTTACATGTTCCTGTTTGAATATAAGAAAATCTTGTAGGGTCCGTTTAGTTCGCTGATTCGAGTTTTTAATTTGAGTTGAGATGTGACTTTATGTGAGAGCTTTTTACTATATCAAAAAAGTTAGATGTGACTGTTTCTGAGAGTTTTATACTATAGTAAAACTCGAATTCTAAACTTGAATCGGTGAAATGAATTGGGCCGTATATTTCTATTAAAGAGAACTGTATGATTTTTAGAATGCTTATAGCCTCTTTCTAGTTTTAAATTTTTACATTTACATGTATATGAGTGCACATATGCATGTATCTGTCACATGGTGTTAGCTGTCATGCCATCTACGGGCATCTAAATTGGAAAACATGATCTTTTGGGCGCAGATAATTTACAATGCATTGCTTTTTTTGTGTTTTTTTTTTCCTTTGACAATTCTTGTGTTGCATTGTTTTGGCAGGAAAACAGGTTTTTGGTGATGGTCATTCGTGACTTACTGAATCTTTGTGAAATTACAAAGGGCAAAGATAACAAAGCCGTTATTGCCAGTAACATTATGTAAGAATTGGCGATTTTTTGTTTATTTGAGCATAGCGTATCCCTGTAGTTCTTCTATCACTATTATTATTATTTATTTTTTTTAAGTAGCATGACTCCTTTTGTTACGGAAAGTTAGACCCTTCATCTTTTTGAAAAATAAAAATGCCTAACTGCCATGTGGCAAATAACAATTACATCATGCATTGCAAAATCGTATGTTCTAGTTTCATGCGTTAAATTTTATACTGTACATGACAATATGGGCGTTTTTATCCTCAAAAACTAGAGGACTCTACTTTCTAGGGGGGAAAAGAAAGAAAATGACAGTGGGTTTTATTTTTCAGCTTATGAGGAGGGAAGGTTTAGTTTCTCTAAAACTCTGATTCTTGTTGTGTAAATCCAATATTATGTCCTAATGGCATCTGTTCCCTCTCCAAATCTTTTCTACAGGTATGTTGTTGGACAATATCCGAGGTTTCTAAGAGCTCATTGGAAGTTCTTAAAAACTGTCGTGAACAAATTGTTTGAGTTCATGCATGAAACTCATCCTGGTGTTCAGGTAACTTTGCCATCATGAGTTTCCCGATGAACAGAAAATGCTTTGTATGTTATTGGAGTTGGAAGAAATTTAGGGCATGTTCTTTTGTCCAAAAAACTCAAAAAAAGACAACTCAAGTTTCAACTTTATTCAAGTTCACGTTCTTTTAAGTTTCAATTTTATTCAATTTTACTCAACTTTATTCAAGTTCTAACTTCAACTCAAGTTATAACTCAAATTCAACTCAAAAACTACACTCAAATTACACTCCAAAAGAACAATCCCTTAATCTTTGGAGCATGCTTTCTTGGGTTATTTTTCATTCAAGTGTTGCTTAAACTCACGTGTTCATATGTTTCAGGATATGGCCTGTGACACATTCTTGAAGATTGTGCAGAAGTGTAAGCGTAAATTTGTAATCGTTCAGGTACCATATAGTTTATGAAACTCACGTTTTATAGTAGCACCAGTGGATCTTCTGTCCAATGTCTTGAGAAACGTTTCAAAAATATTCTGCTTATTCAGTGATTTTGTTTTTAAATCATTTTTATTCACCGTCTGCTCCATTCAATCTCAGGTTGGGGAAAATGAGCCATTTGTATCTGAACTTCTATCAGGCCTTCCAACGACTGTTGCAGATCTTGAACCTCACCAGATTCATACGTTTTATGAATCTGTATGTTTTTCTTATGTCCCTTTGGTTGCATCTATGTACTCAAGATTGTATAATACATGCATATTTATGTAATTGTTTTGATTTATTTGTTTCAGGTTGGTCACATGATTCAAGCAGAAACTGATTCTAAGAAAAGGGACGAGTATCTACAGAGGTTGATGGACCTGCCCAATCAGGTTTGTCCTATTTCTAATTGCTTGCTGTTGGAAGATTATGACCTGTGTTCTACAACTCTATCTTACAGGCACACTCCTCTTGACATGTACAAACACGCAGTCCTTTTATAGTTGCCTTATCTTTGTTATGCAGAAATGGGCAGAAATTATAGGTCAGGCACGTATAAGTGTTGATTTCCTAAAGGATCAGGATGTGATAAGGACAGTTCTGAACATATTGCAGGTGTGGCCTTTTAATCATGCTTTTTTGTGTTTTTCATAAATATATACATATTTGAGTGTTCGCAATTATTCTCAATGATGCTTTCTTTCTTGATTCCTCTCAGTTGATGTGAGGTACTCCACCATTTTATTGTTATGTTTCTTTTTTATTTTCTGCATGTCACTATCAGGCATTTGTAGTTTATTATATTGTTTCATTAGGATTAGTTGTGATCATTGCAAGTTTGAAATTTGCAGACAAATACAAGTGTTGCTAGTTCCTTGGGTACTTATTTCTTACCCCAAATTTCCTTGATCTTTCTGGACATGCTTAACGTGTACAGGTATACCTTTCGGGATTACTATTTTCTAATGTTATCTTGAAATAGTGTTTGTTCTTTTTGCCTCTTCTTTATTTATTTATTTTAATACGGTATGATCTATGTATGACTTTTCAATTATTCAACAGGATGTACAGTGAGCTTATATCTAGCAGTATTGCAGAAGGGGGCCCCTTTGCATCGAAAACATCCTATGTGAAACTTCTAAGGTCTGATCTATTATGACGGTTCCTTAAGTTTAGCTACGGATCTTATGGCAATTTCATTATTTTGAGCGTTTTTTTCCCCCTATGTAAGCACAGATCGGTTAAGAGGGAGACTCTGAAGCTTATTGAGACTTTCTTGGACAAAGCGGAAGATCAACCCCAGACAGGAAAACAATTTGTGCCCCCGATGATGGATCCTGTTCTTTTAGATTATGCTAGGAATCTGCCCGATGCTAGAGAATCAGAAGTTTTATCTCTATTTGCCACAATAATAAACAAGTACGTTACCTTCTCTTGTTATTTTTATCTTGCATCAGTGAGTTGCTTATTTGTGTGCTGAGGTAGTTCCACGTCTTAAAAAAAAAAAAGAAAAGAAAAAAAGCAAAACAAAATTGCAACATCTGATGTTGCACATGCACATATGCTAGGCTTTGTTCTACCACATGATCTCCATTTTGGTGAGTGGGGCCAGACATTGTGGTTATATGATTGTTCGTTATGAATGGGATATACATCTTTTGAAGTGATACTGCTTTCTTCCCTCTTTTTTCTTGATTTAGAATAATTATTGCATGTTATTGCTTTTTCTTTATTTGTTCTTGTTCTTTTGGTTTTAGGTACAAAGGTGCAATGACAGATGATGTGCCACGTATTTTCGAAGCTGTTTTCCAGTGCACTTTGGAGGTGAGGATACTGGCTATTTGGAAATTGGAATTGCCTCATCTATTAACTTGTTAGGTCGAAAGAGATTGTAACAGTTAGCTGCTTATCTGACATGTCCTTAATTTTGCGCCACTGCAGATGATTACTAAGAACTTTGAAGACTATCCTGAGCATCGTCTCAAGTTCTTTTCATTACTACGTGCCATTGCAACACATTGTTTTCCAGCTTTGATTCACTTATCAAGTCAGGTTTGTGCTTATATTCATTTGCATCTTTTGACCAACTTTTTTGCTTATGCTAGAGCAAATGAGTATTGTGCCCTTTTTTTCTCTTTTTTTTCTTTCTTTTTTTTTCCTCTTGATATACTATCAATGAAGTAATTTTTCATATATTTTTTCTTTTGGTACTCTTCAGCAACTAAAGCTTGTCATGGATTCAATTATATGGGCTTTTCGGCACACAGAAAGAAATATTGCAGAAACTGGGCTCAACCTGTTACTAGAGATGCTGAAGAACTTTCAGGTTCAATCTTGGTGTATTCTTGTGCTATCTCTTCTTCGTTTAAGATGCTAAGAATATTTTTTGAAAATTGACAGAATTCTGAGTTCTGCAACCAATTTTACCGGACATACTTTTTGACCATTGAGCAAGAAATATTTGCTGTTTTGACGGATACCTTTCATAAGCCTGGGTTCAAGTTGCATGTCTTGGTGCTTCAACATTTGTTTTGCCTGGTAATGTTTCTTGTTATTGTCACCTATTCCTCAATTTCAATAGGGTTAGCACGAGTTTAACTAAGAGAATTTTCAGGTGGAAACTGGCCTGTTGACTGAGCCTTTGTGGGATGTTGCAACGGTTTCATACGCTTATCCAAGTAATGCAATTTTTGTTCGTGAGTACACCATAAAACTCCTAAGTACGTCGTTTCCCAACATGACTGCTGCAGAGGTATGAACCCCTATCCCTTCCCGTTGCTTCCACCCACTACCTCCACACAAAAAAAAAAAAAAAGTGGTATTTTATCTGTTTTGAGGTTTTTTCAGGTCACTCAATTTGTGAATGGTGGGCTGTTTGAATCGAGGAATGACCTCTCCACATTTAAGAATCATATACGAGACTTTCTTGTGCAATCGAAAGAATTTTCTGCGCAGGTAAAGGCACAATTTAGTGTACCGTTTTTACTTCTACATCAAGTTATTTTTACTTTATTCAACCCATGTACTCTATTGCGAAATCAAAAGTCTGTCATTTTTCTTTTCCTTCTTGTGGGGCGTGACCATGTGGTTCAGATGCGTGTAATTTGAATGCTCAATTCTTTTTGCAGGACAACAAGGACCTTTATGCTGAGGAGGCAGCTGCTCAAAGAGAAAGAGAGCGGCAAAGAATGCTTTCCATACCAGGACTTATTGCCCCTAATGAGATACAAGATGAGATGTTGGATTCATAGACCGCTAATTTTAGCGGAGCTAATTGTGTGAATGAAGCGGAGTTTCTGTGGGTGCCTTGATTCATTTACTCGAACCTGCGGATGTGAAGAGATGCAACAGTTTACCCCTGTTATTAGTTTCAAGAATTTCTTTAGCCAAAAGTAGTAGAACCACAGAGGCGCCCCGTGTACCATGGTTTGGTTGCTGGCAGTGCTGCCTCACGTTGATTTGATGGGTGTAGATTATTTTAGTGCTGATTTAGGAAAACACAGGAGTCATTGGTACGGTTTTGCTGGATCCACTCATAATTTGTATTTTGATGGATGGGACGCAAAGACTGTTTGGATGACTCATTTTGAAACTATTGATGATTCGTCTTAGGTGTAATGTATACTAACTTCGCCGAGTTGTGCAGAAATTACCTTTGGTTCTTTTTTTTTCTTTTTTTTGGTTTAATTTATTCATAGGATGGGTTGTGTTTAAAGATTCTGTTCGAGGATGTTGATTTTTGTTTCCATATCAATTCAATATCATGTCTTTAATAGATGTTTGTTTCTTCCATTTCCTTTATATATATATCAAACATGGATTTGATCTTGGTTTTGCTTGAATGCAAGTGCTAAAGTTGGCTAATGGTGGACAGATTATAAAGATAAATAGCATGTGGACTTTAGGAGGATTGGTAGTATTCCTCTACAACAAGTGGTCTTTACTTGCTTAAGTTTTGAGCATTGCTATAAGGCATCTGGAGTGCTATCCACCACTAATAGAAGGTCTTCAGCGGCCTAGATGGATGCTATAATGGATTGCTCTGCCTTGTAGCAAATTGAAATAAGGATGCATCATAAAAATAAGAAAGTTGCTAAATACTCCTGTGGCAACCAACACTTGGGCTAAAAAGGTGTTATCACAAGTAGTAGTGAATTTTGACAAAATCATAACCTATAAATAATTCGCAGCTTAAGATTACAAAATAATGGACCAAGCTTGGCGAAGATCTAGCGGTTTAAAAGTGCTCCAAGCTGATGTGGCACATTTTTTGTATCCTATCCAATAGTTATTAAGAAGACTGAACTTAACACTAATGCTTATTATATCAGTCTTACAACTCCTTGAGGCCTCGTTACCACATCCAGCAACAGCTTGAAGTTCTCTGTGGAGCTTCCTCTTGGACCCACAGCTTCATTTGCAGCTTCTTTGAGACTCTTGATCTTGTCCCTCATTTTCTTCCTTCTCTCTTGACATAAAACAAGATCCAAACATCTTTCTAGCCCTGCCCTTGTGAAAGCCCCACCCTCAACTTTCACACCGATCTCCCACACGTCCTGCACCATCCGCCCATTGAGCCTTTGGTCTCCGAAAAATGGCCTGCAAAGGGAAAATGATACATATGGAGGAAGGTTAGAACAAAATACTAGTTTTAACAGAATTTACCGAAATTTTAACACACGCGCATTCATGATATTCATCATAATCGTGTATTATTGCTCACCTGCAAATCATGGGCACACCGCCAACTATGCTCTCCAAAACTGAGTTCCAACCACAATGTGTCACAAACACCCCGACTGCTCTGTGTGCCAGTATATCAATCTGTGGGGCCCACGGCACCACCATTCCAGTTTTCCTTGTTTTCTCCAAAAACCCAATTGGCAAATTTTCCTTTGCATTCTCCCTGAGGGACCAAATGAATGGGATCCCACCTCCTTCTAAGGCTGCAGCTATTTCCTCTAGTTCCTCTCTTGGTGGCACCATGACTGAACCAAAGCTAATGTACGCCACCGACGCGTCAGCCTTCTGCTCGTCGAGCCACCGCAGGCAGCCGCTTTCATCCGGGGTTGGCGGCAGTGATGGGGACACTACGTTGAGGGGCCCCACATTGAGGAATTTATTGAATTTGGACTTGAGGTCATGCGTAATGGTTTTGTCTAGCTCTTCAAAGGAATTTATGAAAACTGCCTTTGCACGTGGTAGCAATAGGCCCATTTTGTGTAACATGTTTGAGAAGACTGATTCCAATTTTCCAAAGAGGACTCCTTCGGGCAAATCTTGGACAAGAACTTTGGACATTCCTGGGATGAAACTGAGGGGTTCGTTTTCACTTCCTGCAAGATTTATTAAAATATATCAACTAATTAAAAAAAAAAATCTTTCGATTCGTCCTATAGCATGACGAAAGTATTATTTTAGTCGTTGAAACTTTAAGATCAAGGGAAAAAAGTCATTGAACCTACTATAAAAAAAAAGTTCTATCTTTGTTTTTCTTTCGTTAAATTGATGATAAAATAAGCACTCTACACCCAAGGATTTATTTTTTAATTCCCTTTTAACAGAAGGCCCCACTTTATAATTTCAACCAACTAAAAAACCAACAAACAAAAATCCTAAAAAGGAGTAACAAGAAACTTGCCAAGTTTACGCACTAATAACGTGATATTCTAGTAGCAGCCAGAGTATTAATCAATCCTTGGCTTATAAGCTTAGCCTAAAAATTCCCACCCCCAGTTTTTTTTTTATTTTTTTTTATTTTTATATATATGTATATAACATAGTATTAAGTACTAACACACAAAAAATCAATACCTTTAGCTGCAATGGAAATCCGCTGCCTAATAAGATCAGTGTAAAAATGAGCGGATAGAGAACAAGGCCCTGCAGTCCAAAATTGGACCCAACTAGCCACTCTCATGTCTTGAGCCAACTCTCCTCCAAACCAAAAGAAAGCGTCCGTCAGCAAGCAGCTAACCTCCCTCCCCGTCTCCACCACCGCCATCTCTATGTTAAACCGCAGACTCTCCGGTGCCGCCTTCACGAACAGCTCGACGCGTTCCTGCGGCTTCCCCGAGAAGACATGGCCTTCCGGCACCCCATCCCATATGTCATAGGCCGTAATGTTGGGGAATTGAGTGGCGGTGTCCTTGTTGAAGATGGAGTTGTTGGATTGTCTCGTGTTGAAGAAGGAGAATGTTGTTCCCGGGGACGCCGCAGCTAGGCGGCGGACGATGGCCAGGAGTGGGGCGGCGTGCGTGCCGAAGGGAAAGGCCGCCACGGCGACGTGGCAAGGTGGTGATGGTGCCATTTTTTAGGTAAGTTTGTTATGGAGGTTTTGGTTGGTCTTCTTTTTCTTCTAGAAGAAAATTGGAAAAAGAGTCTTTGATGATGTTGGTTATTGGTGCAAGTGGAAGGTCTTTGATTGCATTTGGCTTTAAAAGCACTAGCTCAATGGCAATTATATTTATGGTAGAATTATGTCATAGGCTGAAAAAAAAAAAAGAGGAAGACTACTGATATTGTGCAGTTTTTTTCTTTAGATAGATAATATAGAGATTCCCATCAAAGCAACCACGACACCAACAAATAACTAGTTCATATTTGACATTTAAACTCGAATGAAATTCTCGAAAGGATATGTTGCAGTTTTGAAACGTTTAAGTTTTTCCATTTAAAAAAAAAAAAAAAAGATAAGAAAACGTTATGTTTTCATGAGGTTTAGTTAAATTTTCATTGAGAAAATAAAAAAGAAATTGCTTTAATTATCATTAATTTTGTTGTTATCAACATTAAATGGTGTTTAGTTAGTCTTCTAGAGTTTCAAAAGTGTGGCTCGACGGCTGACACGGGGGTTGGCACAAGCCATCCGACGTACCAACCAAACCATAGAGAAAAGAGGGTCAGTGTCATTTAAACTCAAAATTGATTTGTTTCTTTGTAATACGTGGACTAAATATAGTGATTCAAAATTCAAAAATCCAACTGGTATTTAATTTGGAACATAAAATCTGGAGAAAAAAGGAAACAAATATCTTAGGGTATATCTCTTACTCTTAATTAATATCTTTTTTAGTCAAATAACTTTATTAATTAAAAAAGTACTAATTAATTGTACAGAATAAAAATCCAATGTACTCTAAAAATAAATTCAATAATTTTCTCTAAAATCTGTGGAGTTTAAAGAAATTAACGGAGAAAAATTAGGTTTTTTTAGTCAAATGAAGACATTAATAAAAACATGTAGTTGATACGAGAATGAGACAAACATATTTAATTTAAATTAAGTAGTTGATTATTGAATTCAAAATTTGACAAATAGGTTTATAAGACTATTTTATCAATTAACTAATTTATTTTAGTTTGTGATGCAAAATAGATAATTCTTTCATAAGAGTTTTCTCTTCAAATATATATTTTTTAATCTTTGGGTGGATTAAAATTTAAAAATGATGGGAGTCGTATATTATATTATCTCCATTTTTTAGCTTTTACTCTAATAAATTTAGTTTTAAATGTATTTCCATAAATGTGCTGATAATGTCACAATGATGATAAATAACATTTTTTCGTTTTTTGTTTTTTGTTTTTTTACTCATGCTAACGTAAGCGATGGCAAGTAAACACACGTGAACCACCCCATGCAAGGAAAAAAAAAGAGAATTTATCTTGAGAGTGTCTAGATATTTACTTTTTATTCTTAATAAATAGAAAATAAAAATTTTAATTTATACACTTTAAAGAATATTTGTAAAAAATTACGGGAGAATGTTCGGTGGTTAGACTAGATTTTGAAAATTAAAGAAGGACCTAGGTAACTGGGCTTGTACTTTGTTGGGCTCAATAGATCGATTTAGGTCCCGTGATAGTACTTGGGCTGGCATTAGGCCTATAGTAGGCCCATTCTCCAGTTGGGTTTTGGTCACCGAGTTTGACTTCGTAAAAATAAATAAAGGTAATTATATATATGTCTATTTTACCATGCATAAAAAAGAATGTGTTATTATATTTATAAGTAAGTTTGTAAAATAACCTGTAATAATTTTTTTATTTTTAGTTAACTATTTTTTAGGTTTAGTTATACAAATTCACAATCACCCAGATAAAAAAGGTATATTTAGAATTATATTATATCAATAAACTAGACAGAGTGATAATATTGTTAAATTAAAGACATATTCAAAATATAGAGAGTAAAAATGATCATTTCGTGTAAATACTTCAAATAAATATGGACGCTACTTGGTTTCCTTATCCACTTTTTCTTTTTCTTTTTTTTTTCAATGACCTTACCTTCTTTTTTGAAAACTTGTAGTAAATAACATATTTATAAAACTAAATTAAGTAAATAACATATTTTAAAACTATTACAAGTAAATAGTAATTTGTCCTGTAAATGTTTCTTTACGGCTGGTAAACAATAATTTACATGGTAAAAAATTTTGTATGTGGAAAAATATCTTTTTAACGGTCTTAAAAATTAAATTTACGTGGAAAAAAATCTTTTTAATAGTCGTAAATGAAACATTTACACGGTGAATTACTATTTACTTCAAATAGTTTTAAAATATGCTATTTACTTAATTTAGTTCCATAAATCTACTATTTACTACATTGTCTCTTTTCTTTTCGCATTAGAGTTGATCTCTTTTATTTTTTATAACAATAATTTAAAAAATTTAAGACCAATACAAGGGCAAAATTATCAAAACAATAACTTTAAAAACATTTAATTTTTAAAAAATGAAGTTAACTCATTTAAGAGACAAGGTCACACTACTAGAGCTCTGTAACGCCCTGAAGAATTAATTGAGATTAATTAAGGTAATTAAGATTATTAGTGTGCCCAATCTGGATTATTAATTGAGTTTAATTAATAAATGTTTCTGACACGTGTGAGTTTAAATAGTTCCAAGGTATTTAAATTATTCTCAGTAATTTATTTTAACCCAGAAGTGTGTATGGGCGCATTTCTGGACTGTTCTTTTAAAATATTGTACACATGCCCTTTTCCTTTCCTTTTTCCTTTTCTTTTCTTTTTCCTTTTCCTTTTCTTTTCTTTTCTCTTCCTTTCCCGTGCGCCTCTCTCCATCATTCTCTCTCTCACTCTCCCATGCTCTCTCTCACTCTCTCTCTCTCTCTCTCTCATTTTTGTCCCAAATCAAACGGATCTTGAACCAAGCAAAGATTTAAAGAAGTTTTCAATGTCAAGAGAAGGATTCGAGGTAAGATTACTGAAAGAACCTCTCTTGAATCTTACGTTTTCAGATTTCAAAATCCATTTTTGGTTCAAACCGGATTTTGATGGTTTTTGAGTAAAACTAGAGTAGAAATTGGAGATCTTGGGTTCTTTGGACTTGTTTTAGGACCTAGAACCCAGATCTAGTGGTTCCTCTTTGAAAAATCTCGATTTGGGACTGGATTTGCAGGTTTTGAACTGATTTCCGTGAGCTTCTCTCGCGCAGCTGATTCCACCGGTCGACCTGTGCGGTCGACCGGATCACATGGAAACCGGTCGACCTATGAAGTTGACCGGATTGCAGGCTGACCGGTCGACCGGTCCGGTCGACCGGTGTGCACA
>NW_010357101.1:393940-397332 GCF_000414095.1 Morus notabilis
ATCAAGTGAGGATCGTGGACATCCTCTTGGACAAATGTAAGGAATTTGAGAAATTCTGTAAACTTATATAATATTTGGATTTACTAGACTGTGGTCGATATCTGTTGTAATGATTAATTACATGTTCATGTATGTACGATACTTATGTCCTGTGGGGTGGAGCCCTGTGTGTCAGAGGCTCTGGGATTCTGTAATTTATTTATATTTTAATGCAGTTAAGTGTGGGGCCCGGTCTGGGAATCTGCTTTATTAATCCCTAATCGAGCTCCACGTCACCCACCCCGTTTGGGGGGTGTGACAAAGGTGGTATCAGAGCCCTAGGTTAAGAAACCCCAGGATTGTACATACATGTGTGACATCTGTAATCCACTGAATAGTCTAGTTTTATTTCAGTTGAAGGAAATGGCGCCTCGCCGTAGGCCTGCTAATCAACCGGCACAACAGAATCAAGGATTTCTGGATGCCATGTATGCTGCCTTTCAAGGCATGGCCACAAGAGCTCGAAACGAGCGGCCGGTTGAGGATAAGAAGTAAGGGTACTTCCGGGAATTTAGGCGTGCGCCTATCCCCTCGTTTAATAGTGAGGGAGGACCCCAGGAGGTAGAGTTCTGGTTAGACTCCATAGTCAAGCATTTGAGTACTATGGGAGTTCCAGATGAATACTGGGTGGAGTTTGCGGTGTACAAAATAGAGGGCTTAGCGAACACTTGGTGGAAACAAGTCAAGAGGAGAATGGATGTTATAGGACTGACCTGGGAGCAATTTGAGACATTGTTCAATGAACAGTACTTCCCTCAGAGTTACAAGGAAGAAAAAGCGCTGGAATTTATGTCTCTACTGCAAGGAGACATGTCTATAAGGGAATATGAGGCCAAGTTTAATGACCTATCTCGGTTTGCGCCATCACTAGTGGAGTCTGAACACATGAGGTGCCTTAAGTTTGAGAAGGGCCTCAAGAACTCTGTGAGGAGATCCTTGGTGGCTCTGAGACTTCGAAACTTCCAGGATTTGGTAGCTGCTGCTACACGGGTGGAACAGGATAACTTGGCCTATCACCAAAGCAAAAAAGTAACGGGTCAAGTCTCTGTCTCTGGTAGACCTTCCGTTTCAGGTGGACCACAACAGAGTGGTAGGAGAAACCGCAACCAGGGACAAACGGCTAGGAAAATGACAAGCGGTGGCAATAGTTCGTCTAGAAGTGATAGAAATGCTCCATACGGGCCCAAGTGTCACCATTGTGAGCAGGTGGGTCATATTAGGAGGAATTGTCCTAATCGACCGCCAGCTCAACAAGCCCAAAGTGATGCTTCGTACAGTCAAGAAGGGCCACCACCGTACATGTCACAATATCAGTCACAACAGATGCAATACCCTCCTGTGCCGACCTATCAACCACCTTTGCTTACACAATTCCGGCCTCAAGCGCCGAGACTGGTGCAACCACCTCCGCCGTAATAGTATATGCCTCCGACTCAACGGCCTAATGTTGGTGACAGAGGGAAAGGGAAAGTACAGGGACAAGCTTATGCCCTGGCAGGAGGCAGCTCTGGAGGTCAGACCAGCAACGCAGTGGTTAAGGGTATGATTCTAATCTCTCATTCTTTTGCTCACGTGTTGTTTGACACAGGTGCCACACACTCATTTATATCAAGTTCTTTTGTTCGGGCCTTGAAACTAAAACCTGTGAATTTAGAAGTCCCGATGACTTTGAACTCTCCACTGGGATGTGTGGAGGTAATGAGTGTGTGTAAATCGTGTGAGATCGCGATTGGCGGTGAGCGAATGAGAGCAGACTTGATTATCCTTCCGATGAGCCTGTTTGATGTGGTCCTCGGAATGGATTGGTTGTCAGAATACAGAGCAATTGTTGATTGTTACCGTATGAGAGTGACTCTGACGACTAAGTCTGGAACATCGATTTCTTATCAGGCAGATCTGAATTCAGTCTTAGGAGAACGACTGTTGAAGTACAGTGTTAGGGGACGGAGGAATCTAGCCTGTTTTTCTTCCCTTCTTGCCTTAGAAGGTGAACCCGAGGTAACTGGAGATAGTGCGGGAATCCCTGTAGTGGATGAATTTACGGATGTATTTCCTGATGAGCTACCTGGTTTACCGCCAGATCGGGAAATTGAATTTTGTATAGATGTAGTCTCGGGAACGACACCTATTTCTATTCCTCCATACCGGATGACTCCGGTGGAGATGAAAGAATTAAGGATGCAGCTTGAGGAGCTGGCAAAAAAGGGGTATATCCGGAATAGTACTTCCCCTTGGGGTGCACCGGTGCTGTTTGTGAAGAAGCATGACGGATCTCTTCGGTTGTGTATTGATTACCGTCAATTGAATAGGGTAACTGTGAAGAATAAATACCAACTGCCAAGGATCGATGAATTATTCGATCAGTTGGGTGGATCACAGTTCTACTCTAAGATTGATTTAAGATCTGGGTACCATCAGCTGAAAATCAAGGAGGAAGACATTCCGAAGACTGCATTTAGAACTCGGTATGGGCACTTCGAGTTTCTGGTAACGCCGTTTGGGTTGACGAATGCCCCAGCTGCATTCATGGACTTGATGAACCGTGTTTTCCGACCGTACTTGGATCGGTTCGTGATCGTCTTCATTGACGACATACTGGTTTACTCAAAGACTTGGGAAGAACATGAGCAGCACTTGAGAATTGTCCTCCAAACTCTTCGTGAACACCAGTTGTATGCTAAGAAGGAGAAGTGTGACTTCTGGCTGGCAGAAGTGAAATTTCTTGGGCATGTGATTTCTGGACAGGGAATTTTTGTAGATCCTTCTAAAATCGAGACTGTGCTACAGTGGGAGAGGCCGAAGAATGTAGCGGAGATTCACAGTTTCCTCGGACTTGCAGGGTACTATCGGCGTTTCGTGAAACACTTCTCGAGCATCGCTGCACCGATGACTCGGTTGACTAAGAAAGAAGTCAGATTACAGTGGGACGCTGAGTGTGAAAATACTTTTCAGGACCTGAAGGTCAGACTGACAAGTGCACCAGTCTTGACTATTCCTGATAGTGAAGAACCATATAAGGTGTATTCTGACGCCTCGGGAAGTGGGCTTGGCTGTGTCTTAATGCAAGGTGGACACGTGGTAGCGTACGCATCTCGCCAATTAAGACCACATGAACGAAATTACCCTACTCATGATTTGGAGCTGGCAGCGGTAATATTTGCTCTGAAAATATGGAGATGTTATCTCTATGGAGCAAAGTTTCAGGTCTTTTCTGACCATAAAAGTCTGAAGTACTTGTTTACTCAGAAAGACTTGAATCTCAGACAAAGGAGATGGGTGGAGTACATGGAAGATTATGACTTCACTTTGCAATATCATCCTGGAAAAGCTAATGTGGTGGCTGATGCCCTTAG
>NW_010357101.1:397451-399650 GCF_000414095.1 Morus notabilis
GGATATTGTGCAACAGGTTAAGCAGAATCAATGGCAAGATCCACACCTCTAAGGAATTTGGATTCGAATCCAGAATGGAGAACAATTCGAGGATTGGAAAATTCGAGAGGATGGAGTCTTATATTTCCGCAACCGCCTTGTTGTTCCCAAGGCAGGTGAGGTAAAGAAGACGATTCTGCAAAAGGCACACAAATCGAGGTATGCCATACATCCGGGAAGTACAAAGATGTACCTGGACCTGAAAAGACAGTACTAGTGGAGAGGCATGAAAAGAGACGTTCGTGAGTATGTCTCAGAATGTGTGACTTGCCTCCGAATTAAAGCTGAGCATCGGAAGCCGGCAGGAGAGTTACAACCTCTTCCTGTCCCTGGATGGAAATGGGAGCACATCACTATGGATTTTCTGATGGGGCTACCGAGAACCGAGCTGAAGCACGATGCCATCTGGGTGGTGGTGGATAGGTTGACGAAGTCCGTGCATTTCATGCCGTTCTATGCGACGTATTCTCGGAAGATTCTATCAAAATTGTACCTGGAGCACATCGTAAGGCTACACGGAGTGCCACTGTCTATCACGTTAGATCGTGACACGCGCTTTAATGCAAGGTATTGGAGGAGTTTCTAGGAAGCCATAGGAACAGACTTGAATTTCAGCACAGCATTTCATCCTCAGACTGATGGGCAATCTGAAAGGGTAATTCAGATTCTGGAGGATATGCTTCGTGCTTGTATTCTGGAATTTGGTGGGAACTGGAAGAAATACCTGCATCTAGCTGAGTTTGCTTATAACAACAGCTATCAGGCCAGTATTGGAATGACACCGTTTGAAGCTCTGTATGGTCGTCCTTGTAGGTCACCTGTGTGTTGGTGGGGACCAGAGGATCGACTGAGCACTGGGCCGGAAGTCATTCAAGAGAATAATGAGAAGATAGCTGTGATTCGAGAACTATTGTTGACAGCTCAAAGTCGTCAAAAAAGTTATGCTGACAGAAGGCGTAGGCCTTTGGAATTCCAAGAGGGCGACTTTGTCTTGCTAAAGGTTTCCCCACGCAAGGGAGTCGTTTGGTTTGGTGTGAAAGGGAAACTTGCACCAAGGTATGTGGGACCATTCCTGATTGTGCAACGCATCGGAGTGGTGGCTTACCGATTGGCTTTACCGCTTGAATTATCTCACGTGCATGACGTGTTTCATGTCTCCATGCTTCGAAAATGTCAACCTGAGCCAGAAGCCGTAGTGCAGTGGTTTGATGTTCCGATACAGTATGACGCGTCGTATGAGGAGGTACCAGTTCAGATTCTTGACCGAAAAATAAAGAGTCTGCGTCATCGTGAGATTCCTCTAGTAAAAGTATTATGGCAGCACCATGGAATTGAGGAAGCAACATGGGAGCTTGAAACGACGATGCAGGAGCACTATTCGCATATGTTCACACTGTGAGGTAGGCTTTAATTTCGGGGATGAAATTGCCTAAGGGGGGTGGAGCTGTAACGCCCTGAAGAATTAATTGAGATTAATTAAGGTAATTAAGATTATTAGTGTGCCCAATCTGGATTATTAATTGAGTTTAATTAATAAATGTTTCTGACACGTGTGAGTTTAAATAGTTCCAAGGTATTTAAATTATTCTCAGTAATTTATTTTAACCCAGAAGTGGGGCGCATTTCTAGACTGTTCTTTTAAAATATTGTACACATGCCCTTTTCCTTTCCTTTTTCCTTTTCCTTTTCTTTTCTTTTCTCTTCCTTTCCCGTGCGCCTCTCTCCCTCACTCTCTCTCTCACTCTCCCCGTGCTCTCTCTCACTCTCTCTCTCTCATTTTTGTCCCAAATCAAACGGATCTTGAACCAAGCAAAGATTTAAAGAAGTTTTCAACGTCAAGAGAAGGATTCGAGGTAAGAATACTGAAAGAACCTCTCTTGAATCTTACATTTCCGGATTTCAAAACCCATTTTTGGTTCAAACCGGATTTTGATGGTTTTTGAGTAAAACTAGAGTAGAAATTGGAGATCTTGGGTTCTTTGGACTTGTTTTAGGACCTAGAACCCAGATCTAGTGGTTTCCCTTTGAAAAATCTCGATTTGGGACTGGATTTGCAGGTTTTGAACTGATTTTCGTGAGCTTCTCTCGCGCAGCTGATTCCACTGGTCGACCTGTGCGGTCGACCGGATCACATGGAAACCGGTCGACCTATGCGGTTGA
>NW_010357101.1:399750-400034 GCF_000414095.1 Morus notabilis
AAATTGCTGTTTTGACCCCTGTTTTCGGGGAGAACCCAAATTAGCTTCATTTGGGGACTTGAGATAGATGGATTAGCATTGTTAATCCTTGTTTTGAGAGTGAAAACCCTTGGAATGATATTTTGAAACATGAAAATGGATTAGGGCACACTAATAGGAAATCTTGGTTGGAAATTGAGATTTGGATTACTTTAGGAATGAGAATTAATCCTAAAGTGTTGTTTTGCATCAGTGATCGCTGAGGATTCAGACTGAAGGGGCTTGAGGAAGCGGAAGCCGGAAAA